>NW_026652286.1:7326050-7491379 GCF_009828535.3 Hylobates moloch | reverse complement strand
GTTGAAGTTTCTTCATACGATTATTACCCACTTTTAATTCTTCTCTATACTAGCAATCATTGTATTTTGGAGAAGAATCCAATTCTGGTCAAGACAGAGTCAATAAGAGCATTTTTTCCTTTTATTCTCCCCCTTGTTCAATCCTAATCAGTCTTGCCTAAACTATTGTCCTTCCTCTGCTTTATCTTCAAGGGGAAAATGGAAAAAGGGAGAAGAGAAAAATAAGAGAACAGGAAAGTTCCTGGAAAGAAGGAAGAGGAAGAAAAAAAAGTCAAAAGGAAATTAGGTAAAAAAAAAATTACTTTATTAGTCCATTTTCTTGCTGCTGATAAAGACACACCCAAGACTGGGTAATTTATAAAGAAAAAGAGGTTTAATAAACTCATAGTTCCACGTGGCTGGGGAGGTCTCATAATCATGGTGGAAGATGAAAGGCACATCTTACATTGAGGCAGAAGAGAGAAATGAGAATCAAATGAAAGGGGAAACACTATAAAACCGTCAGGTCTCTTGAGACGTATTCACTACCAGAAGAACAGCATGGGGGAAACCGCCCCTATGATTCGATTATCTCCCACCGGACCCTCCCAGAACACCTGGGAATTATGGGAGCTGCAATTCAAGATGAGACTTCGGTGGGAACACAGCCAAACCATATCCAACACAAAAGGCAGGTTTTCATGGATGAGTTTCCTACTGTTCACCCCTTCCTCACACCACACACATACATAACTCTGGAGACAATAAAACTGAAGCTTTGGTATTCCTACTATACCTAAATCCATTCATTACAATCATCTAAATTTTGAAAAGTTTTGAAATATTTTCAGGAGAATCTTACATTAAAAATTATAAGGAGTATGTAGTGAATTTTCTTTATTCTCTTGCTTGTCATAGACCTATCAGAAAATTTATTTGAAATGAATTAGTAATGAAACATCTCAGATTACTTCTGGTACACACCAAATGGCTAAACAAAGATTGATTCAGCCCAGCACAAAAAATCCCATTCATTAGTAGGTATAGAAAGCCTACTATTTTTTTAAATCATTTATATTGAAGGCTAACCCAATTTATCATGTCTAACATGTTTAATACGAGAATGAGGAAACCAAGAGAGGAGCTATGATCTGTTCAAAATCACATATATGCCAACCCATTTTGGTGCATTTTTCCCAATGTCATGTTGACTCGACTTTAGATGAAGAGAAATTTGATGGAATCTCTACATGTGTATTCATTTAATGACAGCAGTAAAACATTTAATTAACTTGTTTATTAAAAAAGTAACAGCAACTATGTGCTAGGTGCTAGTGACACAACAAAGAAATACACACACACACACACATATAATTTCTATTTACATACACGTTTTCCTAAGGAATATTGATAGAGTTAATATTACTTGCATGATTGACTGTCTAGTAAGGAGCACTAATATTTTAGTCTGTAGGATATTCACAACACCCACATCACTCTTATAAAGATATCTTATTTCGGTGACTAAAACTAAAATTAGAGTCTTCAATTAAACATACACAAAGCCATAGAATTCTTAATAACTTAGTTTAGAAGTCTTTTTTAATTTTAAATTACACAGCTTCTTAGTGGAGGAGAAAAATTTGTTATAATGCTTTAAAATTCAGAACATTCTGCAGTCTTTCCTATTGGATGCCCTCCATGTCATCCTTTGAGCAAACATTCCCAGGTGAAGTTAAGTGGAGGGGGACTTTTGAATGTTTCCATTTCTGGGAAATGATTGAACGTCTTAGATGACTGAAGATAACTTAGCTAAAACGTACAGCTGTGTCTAACGCCAAACAGATTAATCCTCAAGAAATCCCTCGAGCCATCTACTTTCCTGTCATGTCATTTTGTTTAAACATGCGACAGTCTTTGGATATTTCATGGTTGGGAAAACATCAGTTACAGAAACACACGCAGGTTTTTATTGTTCTTTTTCATTTATTGTAATATTCATTTACCTCTGTATATGCATTTTAGTATATAAAATAAGAATGTTTAAATAGGTAAAATCTTAGCACCCTGTGGCATAAATTACAGAAATGTCGCAATCACAATGTATTTCTGTTAATACTAATAGGTTAAATTTACATATCAATCTAAAGTTTGCAATGTAATTTCACATTCTTATCTCAAGTAATTATCACACGAACTCTAATTGGGGGACATTTGTCCTACTTTAGGAGGAATGGAATGTGGTGCAGGGAGATTCAGTTACTTGCCCAAGATTAAAAAGCTAACAAAGGAGAAAGTTAGCTAAATAACTGTCTTGAAAATCTGATTCAGGTGCACTTTCTGGATTCAGGGTCCAGAGTGCTCACCATTACACCATGGAACCTCATACAAATGCACTTTCCACTAAAACAAAGATCTCTATATTGGATCCATTTTAACAAAAAGCTTTGTCACTTAATTTAATAATCATTTACCCAAAACATGATTTCTGTATTTTAGAAAACGCCACAGAATAGGTAACAAAATAAGTACTATTTTTGTTTATTCATCCCTTTATGTATATGCATATATCCATGCCAAACTCAAATTACTGACTTTGATCTTTCCAACTCATTCCCCTCAAAGAAACTTGAGAGTATATATTTTCGTTTTTCCCTTGAAGGGGTGACCACTTTGTTTTCATGCATTACATTAGGAATCTTGCACTATATGATCAAGAAAATATAAATCATATGGCTTCACCTCCCATAAAAGTGTCTAGTTAATATTAAACTTGTCCCTGTGGTAAATGTAAAAGATTTAATTATAATCAAAAAGATCTCAATTGAACAGCTTCTGTTTCAAAGAGTCAGTCTCCCAGTGCTAAGAAGCTCATTAAATTCAATTTGCAGTAATGCACTGCTGTCATGTTTCCTTTCCGAACCACAGTATTATATTAAAGTTCTTTGATTATTTCCCTGTAGGGCAGCATTAATATGACACACCATGTAAAAGAAATGCTCAAAAGAGATTCAAAGATGCACTACCTTCTTTTTATTTTCTCAATAGATACTAATGTTTAACAACATGAAAAATATGTAATAAAGCGTATTTGCAGCACATCCAGTGAAGGTGGAAAAAAAATAAAAAACAATTTATATTTTTATTTGTCCTGGAAGTCTGAAGAGTCTGTACTTACGTGATGGCAAACATGTGTGCATTTCTATGCCATGTAAATGATATATTTTGGGATGGGTTTTATATTTATCATAGGAATATGTTTTCATATATATATTTCATATATGTATGCATATATACATGAAATATATATATATAAAGATTTTATTGTTCTTTTAAAGAAAGTTTATTCTCCTGGAAATGTGAAATTAGTGTAATCAACATGAAAAATCCTTCAAGCTAAAATTATCCAGTATTACAAAGCCTGCATAACAGAGTCACCCTATTTAATGATTTGTTATTTAGATGAGTGAAATAGAAATTTAAAAAATCATTTTACTTTCCAATAAGTAAAATGTTTCTAGTTTATCTCTTCTGGAAAATATGCTAGATGGTTTGAGTTTGTGAGGTAACTATTCTACAATTAGAAATAGTAAATTTTTTAAAGGATGTTAGACAAGATAACTGTATAATAGTCACATTTGAAATAATTAGTAAATATACATGCAAATCTTTTTAAAAAATTTATTCCATTTCAATAGTCATACATTAAATTATTAAGTGATGTCATATCTGTTTTACAAAACAGACGTTACTATCATTAAAAGGTTTCATGAAAGGGAGAATATTATGCATTTGGGAGTTTTGAAACCTGTTGATGGTCACACAAGTATATATATATCATTTGTATTTTTACTGTTTATCAAGGAGGAGTATCAAACAAAAATGTAATCTAACGTAAAATATGGTTGCTTTTATCCAACACCATAATAGGGCACTCTAATTAGCTTCCAGAAGATCAATTAATTTGACTAAATAATCAGTCTAGAGATTTTATGAAAAAAGTCTCTCTTACCAAACTTTTAAACCTTTGCCTAACTTCTGAATTAAGTTTGCCACCTCTCTCCTTTGCTTCTTTCCTTGCTTTCATCTTTCCATTTTCTCTTTCCTTCTTTTATTCCTTTCTCTTTAAAATTGCTAACACTTGCTTTTAATTATACAAATTACATAAAAAATGTCCTTTCCGTTAAGATTAGAACAAGTCAAGATTAGAACAACATTGATGAGAGGTCACTAACAAGATGACGTCCATATTTCCCTGTCCTCATGAGCACAATTTTGTCTTGGCCAAGCTGATTTCTGCTCTTTTCTGATTACATGCTTTTCTTCAATTACCATACACACTCTCACATCTTCAAACAATATCATCACCAAGACTACCCATCAACCTGCATCTCCATCTTTGAGCTACTTTCTAAATTTGCCTCTGCATCTATAACTGCCTACTGAGCATTTGTACTTTGATGTCCTCCACATGAAAGTTGCTTAACATTGAACTCAGTATCTTTGTACCCCACTCCTTCATCCCCTGTGTGAAAAGGATTTTAAAATTCTGTATTTTAAAACGTCATAAGATTATGTGATTTGTACCTTAGGAAATTACTGGCCACAGAATCAATATCAAAAGCTAGGATTCCATAGCCATAGTTTCAGAGAACATATTAGCTTTAAAATCAGAATAAAGTTAAGAAATACAGAAATTAGAAATATTAATAGAATAGTTTAATAGTATTTTTAATAGGGGGTAATTTTCTACATCAGGGGACATTAGGCAGTGTCTAGAGATATTTTTGGTTGTTATATAAGGGGAAGGTGCGGTTAGTACTTAGTGGGTGAGAGGCCAGGGATGATGCTAAATACCCTACAATGCACAAGACAGGCCCTCACAAAAAAATGACTATCAGGTCCAAAATGTAGTAACACAATAATTGTAAAACCCTCATTTAACTTTTATGGCAAAGTGTAAATTCAAAGAAATGGTCAAGTAGCTGTGAAATTTTTCTATCTACATAAAAAAGAAAATGTAACGTGTTCAGAACTTACATTGGCAAAACCACGTCTCTGCAAAAATATAAAAAATATAAAAAATTAGCCGAATGTGGTAATGGGTGCCTGTAGTTCCAGCTACTCAGGAGGTGGAGTGGGGAGGATCACTTGAGCCCTGGAGGTTGATGGCAGCACTGAACTCCAGCCTAGGTGACAGAGTGAGACCCTATCTCAAAAGAGAGAGACAGAGAGAGCTTTACAGCTTTACACACTTGGAGAATGATTGAGATAATCACAGTATTTAGTGAATTAGGAGACAAAATATTTTATTTAAGGCAAACCCCAATTTAACAGCGAAGCAAGGCAAAAGCAAGTCCTACTAGTCATGATGACTTAGAATATTTGTTTCATTCAAGCCTGGAGATGAGCTGAGACTAAATTACGCAGTAGTTAGTAACAGTTAATAATCGGCATATAAGATCCCTAATTGTCCTATAATGTTGATATTTTTTCCTCTATGTTTGCTATATCAATGTTAACGTTGTGTGTTTTAGTAATTAATCTTACCATTTTAATAAAAAGATTAAGTCATTAAAAGAATAATTGCACAGAAAATGTATCTGATATTTAAATGCTCAGTTACAGTTACCCTCTATATTCACTAGTTTGGCATGCCCAGATTCAACCAATCATGCACTGAAAATATTAGATGGTGGGGAGAGTGGAGGACAGCAACATTTAACAATACAACTACAAAAATAGTACAAATAAAAAATACAGTATAACAACTATTTACAGAGCATTTACATTGTATTAGGTATTATAAGTAATATGCAGATGATTTAAAGTCTATGAATGGATATGCACAGGTTATATGCAAATACTACATCATTTTATATAAGGGACTTGAGCATCCCTTCATTTTCATATCAGAGAAGGCTGGGTTTCCTGGAACCAATCACCTGTGGATTCTGAGGGACTATTGTATTTATATTTTTATATTTGAGGGGTTCAATGAGAGACCTGCAAAACAAAAATTTACAAAGAAATGGAGAAAGACATTCTTACTCCAGCTCACAACCTTTCACTCATTTTTGACTTCTTGGTTCCTTTAGTCATTTAAATAATCACATCAAAATGGTCTCCCTGAAATGTCATCTGCCACCAGGGTAGGTTTTAGTCCAATACATTAGGTAACTCTGCATAGACTGTAGTGATTACAGAGTATAGTGGTGAAGAGCAAGAAACCCGGAAAACTAACCCTGTCAGTTTTTGATGGAATAATCTTAGGCAATAATCTCTCTGGAACTCAGTTTCCTCAACTGAAAATTAGAGTTCACAATAGTTTCTGTGTCATGGAGTTATGATCATGATTAATTAAAATAACATATGTCAAATGCTTAGGCTAGTGCCTGATATGATACATTGTAAGTGCTCAATAAATATTAGCTATTATTAACAATACCATTTATAATAATATTATGTACACTTTCCCTCTGGAAACTACACTATTTTAAGGGCTGAAATGTATCTAATTCTTTCTGTAAATATTGAATTGAAATTTAATACAATTGAAGAGAAAACATGTTAAAAATTAAATAATTCCAAAAATTTGATATTAATATTAAATGTAAGAGGAATCCAGAACAATACTAAAGTAAAAGTTAACTGTATATTTAGGAATAATTACAGGCCTTTACACACATACACACACACACAAACACATTATGTGATTTAATCCTCATTACAATCCAATGTGGTAGTTTCCACAGTAATCCCATTCTACTGATGAGAAAGCCAAGATAAAGTAACTTGCTCAAGGTCTCAAATTAACTATTCAGTTGATCTTCAGTTTCAACCTCAGATTTTATTTTTATTTTAGTTTTTTTATTATTATACTCTAAGTTCTAGGATAGATATGCACAACGTGGAGGTTTGTTACATATGTATATATGTGCCGTGTTGGTTTGTTGCACCCATTAACTCGTCATTCACATTAGGTATTTCTCCCAATGCTATCCCTCCCCCATCCCCTCAAACCATGACAGGGTCGGGTGTGTGATGTTCCCCGCCCTGTGTCCAAGTGTTCTCATTGTTCAATTTCCACTTATGAGTGAGAACATGCGATGTTTGGTTTTCTGTCCTTGCGATAGTTTGCAGAGAATGATGGTTTCCAGTTTCATCCATGTCCCTACAAAGGACATGAACTCATTCTTTTTTATGGCTGTATAGTATTCCATGGTGTATATGTGCCACATTTTCTTAATCCAGCCTATCATTGATGGACATTTGGGTTGGTTCCAAGTCTTTGCTATTGTGAATAGTGCCGCAATAAACATATGTGTGCATGTGTCTTTATAGCAGCATGATTTATAGTCCTTTGGGTATATACCCAGTAATGGGATGGCTGGGTCAAATGGTATTTCTAGTTCTAGATCCCTGAGGAATCACCACACTGACTTCCACAATGGTTGAACTAGTTTACAGTCCCACCAACAGTGTAAAAGTGTTCCTATTTCTCCACATCCTCTCCAGCACCTGTTGTTTCCTGACTTTTTAATGATGGCCATTCTAACTGGCGTGAGATGGTATCTCATCGTGGTTTTGATTTGCATTTCTCTGATGGCCAGTGATGATGAGCTTTTTTTCATGTGTCTTTTGGCTGCATAAATGTCTTCTTTTGAGAGATGTCTGTTCATATCCTTCGCCCACTTTTTGATGGGGTTGTTTTTTTCTTGTAAACTTGTTTGAGTTCATTGTAGATTCTGGATATTAGCCCTTTGTCAGATGGGCTACAAAGAGAATAAAATACCTAGGATTCCAACTTACAAGGGATGCAAAAATTTTCTCCAATTCTGTAGGTTTCCTGTTCACTCTGATGGTGGTTTCTTTTGCTGTGCAGAAGCTCTTTAGTTTAATTAGATCTCATTTGTTAATTTTGGCTTTTGTTGCCATTGCTTTTGGTGTTTTAGACATGAAGTCCTTGCCCATGCCTATGTCCTGAATGGTATTGCCTAGGTTTTCTTCTAGGGTTTTTATGGTTTTAGGTCTAACATGTAAGTCTTTAATCCATCTTGAATTAATTTTTGTATAAGGTGTAGGTTTCAGCTTTCTACATATGGCTAGCCAGTTTTCCTAGCACCATTTATTAAACAGGGAATCCTTTCCCCATTTCTTGTTTTTGTCAGGTTTGTCAAAGATCAGATGGTTGTAGATGTTTGGTGTTATTTCTGAGGCCTCTGTTCTGTTCCATTTGTCTATATCTCTGTTTTGATACCAGTGCCATGCTGTTTTGGTTACTGTAGCCTTGTAGTATAGTTTGAAGTCATGTAGCATGATGCCTCCAGCTTTGTGCTTTTTGCTTAGGATTGTCTTGGCAATGTGGGCTCTTTTTTGATTCCATATGAACTTTAGAGTAGTTTTTCTAATTCTATGAAGAAAGTCATTGGTAGCTTGATGGGGATGGCATTGAATCTATAAATTACCTTGGGCAGCATGGCCATTTTCATGATATTGATTCTTCCTATCCATGAGCTTGGAATGTTCTTCCATTTGTTTCTGTCCTCTTTTATTTCCTTGAGCAGTGGTTTATAGTTCTCCTTGAAGAGGTCCTTCACATCCCTTGTAAGTTGGAATCCTAGGTATTTTATTCTCTTTGTAGCAATTGTGAATGGGAGTTCACTAATGATTTTGCTCTATGTTTGTCTATTATTGGTATCTAAGAATACTTGTGATTTTTGCACATTGATTTTGTATCCTGAGACTTTGCTGAAGTTGCTTATCAGCTTAAGGAGATTTTGGGCTGAGATGATGGGGTTTTCTAGATATACAATCACGGCATCTGCAAACAGGGACAACTTGACTTCCTCTTTCCCTAATTGAATATCCTTTATTTCTTTCTCTTGCCTGATTGTCCTGGCCAGAACTTCCAACCCTATGTTGAATAGGAGTAGTGAGAGAGGGCATCCCTGTCTTGTGCCAGTTTTCAAAGGGAATGCTTCCAGTTTTTGCCCATTCAGTATGATACTGGCTGTGGGTTTGTCATAAATAGCTCTTATTATTTTGAGATACATTCCATCAATACCTAGTTTATTGAGAGTCCTTAGCATGAAGGGCTGTTGAATTTTGTCAAAGGCCTTTTCTGCATCTGTTGAGACAATCATTTGGTTTTTGTCTTTGGTTCTGTTTATGTGATGGACTACGTTTATTGATTTGAGTATGCTGAACCAGCCTTGCATCTCAGGGATGATGCCAACTTGATCTTGGTGGATAAGCTTTTTGATGTGCTTCTGGATTCGGTTTGCCAGTACTTTATTGAGGATTTTTGCATCGATGTTCATCAGGGATATTGGTCTAAAATTCTCTTTTTTTGTTGTGTCTCTGCCAGGCTTTGGTATCAGGATGATGCTGGCCTCATAAAATGAGTCAGGGAGGATTTCCTCTTTTTCTATTGATTGGAATAGTTTCAGAAGGAATGGCACCAGCTTCTCTTTGTACCTCTAGTAGAATGCGACTGTGAATCCTTCTGGTCCTGGGCTTTTTTGGTTGGTAGGCTATTAATTATTGCCTCAATTTCAAAGCCTGTTAAGGGTCTATTCAGGGATTCTACTTCTTCCTGTTTTAGTCTTGGGAGGGTGTATGTGTCCAAGAATTTATCCATTTCTTCGAGATTTTCTAGTTTGTTTGAGTAGAGGTGTTTATAGTATTCTCTGATGGTAGTTTGTATTTCTGTGGGATCGGTGGTGATATCCCCTTTATCATTTTTTATTGCATCTATTTGATTCTTCTCTCTTTTCTTCTTTATTAGTCTTGCTAGCGGTCTATCAATTTTCTTGATATTTTCAAAAAACCAGTTCCTGGATTCATTGATTTTTTGAAGGGTTTTTTGTGTCTCTATCTCCTTCAGTTCTGCTCTGATCTTAGTTATTTCTTGCCTTCTGCTAGCTTTTGAATTTTTTTGCTCTTGCTTCTCTAGTTCTTTTAATTGTGATGCTAGGGTGTCGATTTTAGATCTTTCTTGCTTTCTCTTGTTGGCATTTAGTGCTATAAATTTCCCTCTACAGACTGCTTTAAATGTGTCCCAGAGATTCTGGTATGTTGTGTCTTTGTTCTCATTGGTGTCAAAGAACATCTTTATTTCTGCCTTCATTTTGTTATGTTCCCAGTAGTCATTCAGGAGCAGGTTGTTCAGTTTCCGTGTAGTTGTGTGGTTTTTAGTGAGTTTCTTAATCCTGAGTTCTAATTTGATTGCACTGTGGTCTTAGAGACAGTTTGTTGTAATTTCTGTTCTTTTACATTTTCTGAGGAGTGCTTTACTTCCAAATATGTGGTCAATTTTGGAATAAGTGCAATGTGGTACTGAGAAGAATATTCTGTTGATTTGGGGTGGAGAGTTCTGTAGATGTCTATTAGGTTCGCTTGGTGCAGAGCTGAGTTTAAGTCCTGGATATCCTTGTTAACCTTCTGTCTTGTTGATCTGTCTAATATTGACAGTGGGTGGGATGTTAAAGTCTCCCATTATTATTGTGTAGGAGTCTAAGTCTCTTTGTAGGTCACTCAGGACTTGCTTTATGAATCTGGGTGCTCCTGTGTTGGGTGCATATATATTTAGGATGGTTAGCTCTTCTTGTTGAGTTGATCCCTTTACCATTATGTAATGGCCTTCTTTGTCTCTTTTGATCT
Organism: Hylobates moloch; assembly: GCF_009828535.3. Classification (NCBI taxonomy): domain Eukaryota; kingdom Metazoa; phylum Chordata; class Mammalia; order Primates; family Hylobatidae; genus Hylobates; species Hylobates moloch. The sequence continues at coordinate 7,480,735 of NW_026652286.1, read as the reverse complement.
TTGTTGGTTTAAAGTCTGCTTTATCAGAGACTAGGATTGCAACCCCTCCTTTTTTTGCTTTCCATTTGCTTGGTAGCTCTTCCTCCATCCCTTTATTTTGAGCCTATGTGTGTCTCTGCATGTGAGATGGGTCTCCTGAATACAGCACACTGAAGGGTCTTGACTCTTTATCCAATTTGCCAGTCTGTGCCTTTTAATCGGGGCATTTAGCCCATTTACACTTAAGGTTTATATTGTTATGTGTGAATTTGATCCTGTCATTATGATGTTAGCTGGTTATTTTGCCCGTTAGTTTTGCAGTTTCTTCCTAGCATCCATGGTCTTTACAATTTGGCATGTGTTTGCAGTGGCTGGTAGCAGTTGTTCTTTTCCATGTTTAGTGCTTCCTTCAGGAGCTCTTGTAAGGCAGGCCTGGTGGTGACAAAATCTCTCAGCATTTGCTTGTGTGTAAAGGATTTTATTTCTCCTTCAGTTATGAAGCTTAGTTTGGCTGGATATGAAATTCTGGGTTGAAAATTCTTTTCTTTAAGAATGTTGAATGTTGACCCTTACTCTCTTCTGGCTTATAGGTTATCTGCTGAGAGATTTGCTGTTAGTCTGATGGGCTTCCTTTTGTGGGTAGCTCGACCTTTCTCTCTGGCTGCCCTTAACATTTTTTCCTTCATTTCAACCTTGGTGAATCTGACAATTATGTGTCTTGGGGTATCTTTGTGGTGTTCTCTGTATTTCCTGAATTTGAATGTTGGCCTGCCTTGCTTAGGTTGGGGAAGTTCTCCTGTATCATATACTGAAGGGTGTTTTCCAGCTTGGTTCCGTTCTCCCCATCACTTTCAGGTACGCCAATCAAATGTACATTTGGTCTTTTCACATAGTCCCATATTTCTTGGAGGCTTTGTTCATTTCTTTTTACTCTTTTTTCTCTAAACTTCTCTTCTTGCTTCATTTCATTAATTTGATCTTCAGTCACTGATACCCTTTCTTCCACTTGATCAAATTGGCTACTGACGCTTGTGCATGCATCATGTAGTTCTCATGCCATGGTTTTCAGCTCCAACAGGTCATTTAAGGTCTTCTCTACACTGTTTATTCTAGTTAGCCATTCATCTAATCTTTTTTCAAGGTTTTTAGCTTCTTTGCTATGGGTTTGAACATCCTCCTTTAGCTCGGAGAAGTTTGTTGTTACCAACTTTCTGAAGCCTACTTCTGTCAACTCGTCAAAGTCATTCTCCATCCTGCTTTGTTCTGTTGTTGGCGAGGAGCTCTGATCCTTTGGAGGAGAAGAGACTCTGGTTTTTAGAATTTTCAGCTTTTCTGCTCTGGTTTCTCCCCATCTTTGTGGTTTTATCTACCTTTGGTCTTTGATGATGGTGACCTACACACTGAGTTTTGGTGTGGATATCCTTTTTGCTGATGTTGATGCTATTCCTTTCTGTTTGTTAGTTTTCCTTCTAACAGTCATGTCCCTCAGCAGGTCTGTTGGAGTTTCCTGGAGGTCCACTCCAGGCCCTGTTTGCCTGGGTATCACCAGCGGAGGCTGCAGAACAGCAAATATTGCAGAACAGCAAATATAGCTGCCTAATATTTCCTCTGGAAGCTTAGTCTCAGAGGGGCACCTGGCTGTATGAGGTGTCAGTCGGCCCCTACTGAGAGGTGTCTCCAAGTTAGGCTACACAGGGGTCAGGGACCCACTTGAGGAGGCAGTCTGTCCATTCTCAGAGCTCAAACACTGTGCTGGGAGAACCACTGCTCTCTTCAGAGCTGTCAGACAGGGAAGTTTAAGTCTGCAGAAGTTTCTGCTGCCTTTCGTTCAGCTATACCCTGCCCCCAGAGATGGAGTCTACAGAGGCAGGCAGGCCTCATTGAGCTGAGGTGGGCTCCACCCAGTTTGAGCTTCCTGGCTGCTTTGTTTACCTACTCAAGCCTCAGCAATGGCAGATGACCCTCCCCCAGCCAGGCTTGCTGCCTAGCAATAGGACCTTGGACTAGCAGTGAACAAGGCTCGGTGGGTGTGGGACCCATTGAGCCAGGCATGGGATATAATCTCCTGGTGTGCCGTTTGCTAACACCGTTGGAAAAGTGCAGTGTTTAGATGGCAGTGTCCCGATTTTCCCGGTACAGACTGTCATGGCTTCCCTTGGCTAGGAAAGGGAAATCCCCCAACCCCTTTCCCTTCCTGGGTGAGGTGATGCCCTGCTTTGTTTTGGCTTGCCCTCTGTGGGCTGTACCCACTTTCTGACCAGTCCCAGTAAGATGAACCAGGTACCTCAGTTGGAGATGCAGAAATCACCCGTCTTCTACGTGGATCATGCTAGGAGCTGCAGATGGGAGCTGTTCCTATTCGGCCATCTTGGAATGGACCGAATCTCAGATTTTATAACACCCAAGTCCATGACCTTATTTTGGTATACTCATACCCAAAACAGGGGCTATCTTATCTTCCCCAGTTATTGATCAAATTTTAGTAAAGTATTTAAAAATGTATAAATTGGTTATTAGAAATAATTCATGTTATGGTAGAGAGACTGTTTTATAGAGGCAGCAGTCATCATTTATGATACATATGTAGAATTTTTGTAAACAGAAAATATAAGATTATATTTATGTGTTATGGATATAAAAGTGAATAGTTTGATAAACATTACTTTTGTACTAGTTTGCTTGACAGTAGATAGACATGACCTGAATAAGAAACCAGAGAAATATGTGAATGGAAAAGAAACATAATTTGTAGATTCAGAGTTAGAAAAAAAAACAAAAAACTTTGTACCATGGATAGTAATGGAGGATGTTCTCCCCTTTGAGTAAAATGATGAAAGAAAGAACTGGGTTTAATGTTTTTTAATTTATAAGTTGGAAACATAAATGCATGTCCTAATGAGAAGCCTAAGATAGAATAACAAATTAATCACATCAGGAACTTGCCCTTTGCATTTCCTTTCTCCTGGGAACTTAAATGCTGAATTTTAATGTTGCATTAACATTTGCAATAAAAGTTAAAACCCTTAAACCAAAATGCAAACTTCCTTGCACAGTAATGTGGTAATTGTACAAAATAACCACCTCTAATAACACAGGAGGGCTAAAGGCAAGGATACATTGTTGTCACTTGAAATTACAAAGACATTTCTAAGGAGGATTGATGAAGTTACTGACTTAATTAAAGTTTTCTCACAATATCATTGACAAATGCTCTGCATTTTTCTTGCTTTATGTAATAAGTATCTTTTGAAAAGGCATGTATCTCAAACCAATATTTTCTCAGTTGCTAACATTATTTTCTTGAATATATTGTATTTTCATTTTGGTTCAAATGACATTTGATTTTTTACTTAAAACACTTTGATTTTCACTTAGTGGATTTCCCCAAGATCCCATAGCTAACACATCCCATAGCTAACCTATATGTAGGAAGCTTTAAAGAATGAAAAGTTAAACCTACATGCCACAAAATACTTTTGAAAAAGGTAAGTAATGTGATGTGGCTGTGTCCCCACCCCAAATCTAATCTTGAATTGTAGTTCATGGGAACAGAAATATAACTTTCATAAAAAGCTATTTCTAGAAAAACTCACAAATAGACAATATTTACAAGAATGCTGACCCATGTAATTAATATATTAGCATTAATATAAAAATTTACCAAGACGGTGTGAAAAATACAAATGTAATTATAGAGAAGGAGGAATAAGCATAGTAAGGCTAAGATACTGTCTCAGGACCACCTTAAAAAACCTTTACAAAGAGATTCTAGTTTTCACCAGAAACATACTAGACTAGAATAATATATATTGTAATTATTTGATATATTTGAGAACAAGATTAATAAACAAAAGAGCATTCATCCCAAAGTCATATTTATTTCAATAGATCCTTTGTTATTTCGTATAAGTTCCTTTCTTTCTTTCTCTCTTTTTTTTTTTTTTTTTTTTAATTGAGATGGAGTCTGACTCTGTTGCCTGGGCTGGAGTGCAGTGGTGTGATCTTGGCTCACTGCAACCTCAGCATCTTGGGTTCAAGTGATTCTCCTGCCTCAGTCTCCTGAGTAGCTGGGACTGCAGGCATGTGCCACAATGCCTGGCTAATTTTTTTTTTTTTTTTTTTAAGTAGAGATTAGATTTCACCATGTTGGCCTGACTGCTCTTGAACTCACAAGCTCAAGTGGTCCACCTACCTTAGCCTCCCAAAGTGCTGGGATGATAGGCATGAGCCCCTGTGCCCGGCCATTATTTCTTTTAAAGTTCTGATCTAATATAATTCCTTCTGGTATTGTAGAGGACAGACTAAGTTCTTAACTAGATGACTCTTAAGCAACATTTGAAGTTCTGCTATTTATTTGAAATTTGGACAGAACAAGTGAGCATGCCCTTTAGAAAATCTGTACCTAGAAATGTATTCCTAATACTTCTATCTGGGGATACCAACAAATTCCTCTTACGTATTCACCGGACAGTCTGTTACCTGGAAAACTCAGGAGATATGCAGACTAATATGTCAGGATTAGAAGCCCGCTTCTGCCACTTGGTAGTTATATACATTTGAACAAGTGACACAAGCACTCTTAATTGTTTCTTCAACTTCAGAATGAAATTATGAATATTTACTTAAAAGGGTAGTTATGAGGATTGAAATATACATGTAAATAATTCTTTACAGAGAAGTCAGGCTATAATAGAGTATTTTAAAATGACAATCTGAGTAAGACATTTAGAAATAAAAGGTAGTTTTCTGGTTTCTCCTTCTCTCTGATGTAAATCTGTCTTTAAATACACCTGTACTTTCAAAGCCCAAAGCTTTTTGTTTATCATGAAATATAGAATTACTGTAATTTATGTTTCACCCCAAACAGAGACTGTACAAGACATTTTCCAAGATTGTGCTCAGTGATGCCTACCACCTAGTATGTATGCCCTCTTCAATTCCCATCGCTATAGCAGAGGGATAATCTGTGTAACCAATAGGATATTGTGGGAATTACAGAATATAACCTCATAGCTCATTCACAATACACATTGAAGCTTTCATCTTGCTCTCTCAGAATAATTGCTTTTACAGAAGCCAGATGCCTATTGTGAGGAGAGCCATGTAGCCCTTTGAAATGATCCATATGGTGCAGAACTCAGGTGGCCAACAGCCATCCCCACCCTGCCAGCCACACAAGTGAGCCTCCTGGGAAGCCTCTGTCGGCTACAGTCAAGCATCCAGATGACTGTACCCTGGCAACACCTTCATCTCAGCATCATTGAGAGTCTCAGCCAGAACCACCATGTCATTTCAAAATTTCTTACTATGATATTGTACAAGAAAGTAAACGTTTATTATTATTTTAAGCCTTTAAGTTTTAGGGTTGCTTTTTAATGCAGCAATAAATATCTACTGCAAATTTAACCCCACTTCCGATCACAATATTGCTACTATTTCTTAATTACCTCACAGCATGCCTTGGACCAAAGGGACCATTCAACTGACTCCAGTCCCATTTGGCCAACCACAGATTATGAGCTAAGTAAATGGTTGTAAATCAATGGTTTGCAGTTGTTAGTTACAAAGAAAAAACCATTTGATGTATATCCTCTGCATCGCTGTTGCATCGTATGAAACTTGTCCCACTAATCCTCAAGCATTTGTAGAAGAGCAAATAATCAAGAATGACCAACTGTCCCCAAAAAGAACAAATGTGTAGTGTTGGGAGGCTGATATTGTTATGATTATTATAAAAAATAGTGAATAAGAAGGTGTGGTACCAGTAAGGGAATAAAACATCAACCCATGAAGTAGAAAAGAGATGCCAGAAACTGACATATACATGTAAGGACACTTGGTTTATTATGACTAACCTGGTATTTTTCTGGTGGCAAATGTTAGACTTTTCAATAGAAATTACTGGGAAAATTGATTATTTATATGGAAATAATGATCTGCTGCCACTACCTTCCACTATACACAAAATCAATTCCAAGTGGATTAAAGACTGGCATTTGAAAAGCAATACTTCAAACTGTTTAGAGGACACTGTAAGAGAATACCTGCTGACTACGGGCAGGCAACTGTGTATTACCAACACACTTACAGACATACAGAGCACAAACATAAAGGAGAAAATGAATAACTTCACCTGTAATAAAATCCAGATAATGTATTCATCAAAAATCTCAAAATGTAGTGAAAAGAATGAGCTGAGACAAGATACATACGCTACTCTCAGACTATTTTCCAAAATAAAGAGCCCTACAATTAAATACAAAGGAAACTAAGTAGAAAAGTGAGCAAATATGTTAAAGACGTCCTTCACAAATAAGAAAACCCAAATAGTCGGAAACCTGAGAAAATAGTTTTCACTAGTAATCAGGAAATTCTAATTCATAATGACAATAAAATGCCATTTCAATTCAGCAAATCCTCAAAGTATATAAAAAGCCAAATGAAAACAAATGTTGGCAAGTATATAGAGCAGCAACAATTGTCACATTGGTAGGGAGTGAAAAATAGTACCACTGTATTGGAAAGGCATTTGGTATTACCTAGAAATATTGAATGTGTACCTACCTACCATACGACGTAGCACTTGTATTCCTAAGTCCATATCCTAGAAAATCCTTGTGCATGCTCACTGGGTATCACCGACAAGAATGTTCATAAGTGAAATTTGTAGTAGCAAGAACTGGACATGCCACATATCCTTCAGGAGTAGAACAGAGTACTATATGGCAAGGAAAAATGAATTGCAGAACAATACATGTATTTCAGGAAACTTCCTTCAAATTAAAAAGAACAAGGTCTAGCGCCAGGTGTGGTAGCTCATGCCTATAATCCCAGCACTTTGGGAGGCTGAGACAGGAGGATCGCATGGGGTCAGGAGTTCAAGATCAGCCTGGCCAAAGTGGTGAAACTCTATCTCTAGTAAAAATATAAAAATTAGCCCATCATGGTGGCGGGTACCTGTAGTCTCCGCTACTCAGGAGGCTGAGGTAGGAGAATTACTTGAACGTGGGAGGCGGAAGTTGCATTGAGCTGAGATTGCACCACTGCACTCCAGCCTGGGTGACAGAGCAAGACTGTGTCTCAAAACAAAAACAAAAACAAAAATAAAACCCAGGGCCTAGAAAAAATCATAATGTATGATTCTATTTATATAAATTGTAAAAACATGCAAGAAATTCAAATGCTGCTCAAATACGTGCAGTAATACCTCAAAAAGTAAATGATTAACAAAATTTAGAATAACAATTTTCTACATTGGAGAAAGATAGGCATGGGTCCATGTGCAAGGTCCTTAGGGGACTGGGTGGTAGATACATAAGTTTTTGTAGTCTTGGTATTCTTCATAGTTTACACATGTAATAAATATTCTTTTATATCTACTTGATGTTAAAAAATAATAAATATTTTTTAAAAATCTTATGTTATCAGTTTCCTATTGAGATTGGTAATAAATCAATTTTTCATGCTGGTAATTCTTATTGCAGCTTCCATAAAAATAACAACAACAACAACAACAAAATAACCAAAAACAATTGCTTCACTTTTGGGCCTCTGGGCAGGAGGTCATAGCAAATATTTGCTATGTGCTGAAGGGAAGTTGGAGGTATGTCAAGAACAGTACTTACGACAGACATTGCTCCCACTCTCACAGAGATACTAAAGTCAGCATATAAACAAACACAGTAATATGCTGTATCTAAGAAGTCATAGATTCCTGAAAATCTCAATACCTCATTTTATAACTGCCTTAAAACCATACTGAAAATTCATCCCTCCTCTGCTCACATCTTTCTGCAAATTTGCCAAACCCATTAGCCTTATTATTCTAAAGGGAATGACCCCTCTATGGACCTAGAAAGCCAAAAGGAGAGTGACAGATGCTGGTGGGGAGCTGCATTTTACAGGGTTTCAGGGAGGTGACCATTAGAATAAGAATGAGGATTCTGAAGCTTGGCTGTGTCTACCAACAGTGAAGTGGGGAATTGGAGCTGCCACACTTGAAGGTTGCTGCCAATCATACTGAGAAAGGAAACATCATCTTGCCCTTTTTCTGCAGGACTAAGCCTTTTAGCAGTTTTATTCTCACCCTGGAAGATTCCAACTCACTCACAGCCTCCGTATTTTGATTATAGGCATCACGAGGTTCTCTTTTGTCCTCCATGGGCTTACAAGCTTTATAAATTGCTTGGCATTCTTAGGCATGGGATATTCGGTGAGGACAAATTCTGTTTATTTGTCTTTCTGAATGGTTTACTAATCATAAAGGAACAGGACCTTGCATTTTCAGTGTACTTCGGGATTTTTAAGTTTCTTCTAATGTATGTGTATTTTTTGTCTTTTTCAAGAAAATGAAGGCTCTAAGATGTTAACAATTTTGGAGATTTTTACACCAAATAATAATCAGAACTGGAAGTCAATCCGAAGTCTTTTGAGTCTTTTGAAATCCCAGAGCTTCAAGCCTTTTTACATTCTACCCCAAAGTCTCTTTAAAATATAAGCTTGATGAAGAGGTTTGAAGAGTGTAGAAATTACACTTTATTTTTGGTACTAATGTTCCTAGTTATCCATAAACTACTCTTCCTGTTTTAGAGGGTTGAAAATAATGTGGGTTTTTTTTTTTTTTTTTTTTTTGAGTCTAGATTAGGTACCAGTCACTGTGCTGTAGATTTTCACAGGTTTAGCCCGTGTAGTCTTCTCAGCCACCTGACCAGATTATTATTATTGTATTATTATTGACAGTTTTATAGATGAGGCTCCGATCAGGCACAAACAGCTAAATAGCAGGGGGAATATTAAATCAAACTCTGTCTAAATCCATCAGCTAATCCAAATCCTATGAAAACCCCTGGCTTCCAAGTTACATAAAGTATGAAGATATGTTCTATAGTTCTGAAAATGCAAAGGTGGCTTAAATATCTGGTAGTATATACCACAATTACTGTGTTTGCTATAACTGATATGGAACAGACATTAAGATTTAAAAATATAGAGACACGTGTGCATATGTGTGTATGTCTTAAATGTACAAAAACCAGCAATGAATGTTCAGATTAGATAAAAGAGGATCTGTATACATATCCACGCCTTTACAATTGCCTTTATCCTTTAGATTCCATCAAACGCATGGTGGATGCCTATGTAATCATTTCTGAAGAATTTCAAATAAATTGGTATGCCTGCAAAACACAGGGCAGTGGCTGTCAGTCATGAGTGATTTTGTTCCCCAGGGAGGATCATTTGACAATGTCTGAAGACATTTGTTACAAATGAGGGGTGACGGTGCTACAGGCATCTTGTGTGTAGAAGCCAGGGATACAGCTAAACATTTTACAATGCATACGACAGCCTTCCGAAACAAAAATTATCCATCCACAAATGAAAACAGTGCTGAGATTGAGAAACCCTGGGGTGCGGGGAAGCAAGAGATGGAAACAATGTGCCAGGATTTAACTTTAATAATAGAATGGCAAACTTTTAACCACTGCTTTCATGCAGACCAACTGAGGCTCTAAAGGAATTTGCTCCATGCATAGGTATAACCATTACAAAGATTAGAGGACATTTAGGTCACCTGCCAATTATGTACTTCTAAGAGCAGCAAGAGTCTAAGTAAACTACAAGTCAAATAGCACCAAAAATAATATGTTACTGCATAAATGTATTAATAGGTTATTTTATTATTTAACTTATAAAAGATACAGAAACTTCTGGAATAAGCACGCGCTCACAAAAGCATGCTGCTATTTGTAAATAAAAGGAGTTTTCTGAGTTGGTTGTAGGTATTAGTCAACATGGATACAGACATCTCTTACTTTCTTTTATTCCTATCAGGATAAGGAAACTGGGCACTGAGAAGTCACTGGAGACAGATAAAGAATATATTCATTTCTTACCCTCTCATTTATTTTCTTTTCCTTCCTCTAAGCATTACATTAATAAAGCATAGAAGGAAGAAGAAATCAGGACTAAAGATACTTGAATGCATCCTCCTTCTCATATAAAACCTATAATTTTCTGAAATTTTCAGAAATGCATTACTTCTCTTCTGACGGCCCTTGCTGAAATTCACAGAAACCAACAAAAGAAATCATGAAGGCTCTAGCATGAATCATTTATTTGGACAAAATAGAGAAGCTATTTTAAAAAGGGCAGTAATTCCTTCTTGCTGTCAAAAGACAAAGGCTTACGATTTCCTGCTGAAATGTGTACAATACGTTGTAAATTGTGAACATGTAATCATCTTTTGAAAAAGAGGAGAAAAACACCCATTGGCAACATTTTGCCATAGTAGTGAATGCATTACTGCAAACCATAAATATTTTTAATTCTAGTCTTCTAAGAGAAAACGACAAAAGTCAATTGTTCACTACCAGATAATAGTGAAAGTCAACTAAAAAAGGGAGTTAAAGTTAGAAAAGTGACCATAAAACAATTACTGTTTTTCCAAGGAAACTTTTACTGTCGTTAGATCTTGGAGTCATAGCTGATGACTTTAATGTGAGGTCTGTAATATCCCAAAGAGGCACAGAATGAGAAATCCAGTTCCTTCTGTCCTGAATATTACTGAGGAAAGCAAAGCTTCTTTTGGATGATGAAAATTCTACTACTGAGGATATACCGTGACTGGCTGCAGTAATTACAGTGAGCAAAATTATGTTTGTCTATGCAAACTGCCATGTTTTAATATTGCTCCCCATCCTCCCAGAGAAAATTATAAGGAACATTGGAGTAAGAAATTATATTTGTACATTGTCATTTGGGATCCATTATCACCCTTTAAACCACAATTATTGGTGTCAGTGGTGGAGGTTTGTGGATATTCTGTGGCCTTTAAAATATTTCCCTGACACATTGAAGAAAATCCTATTCAAACTGGCTAGTGAAATTGTATTCAGATTACAGTCTGAATCAAAATTTCTTTCGAAAACTATCCAACTTGCTTCCTTTAATTAAAAAAAAATTTTAATTTGATTTAATTTTGGAGATTCTTAGGCAAATTGGGAAGTAGGTAGTTTGTCTTTGGTAAATCTCCACCTCTAATTTCAGCTGTGCCCTTTATAGTGTCTGCCTTGCTTGTCCCTCATCTATGATGCTTAGGCTGGGACCCATTCTCCCAGGACTCATGTTTCTTTTCCCATCTCCCCTTCTTTGTTTTTAGTCCCATTCTCTCATTAGTTGTAGAGCTATTTCATCTCCTAATTTCACGAAAGATCACACATATGAATTACAAAGCTCAGACTCTCTTCATTCTTCTGGTTTTATAAAGATACCTCCATTTGGTCCTTTCAAATATATGCATCTTTCTTTTATTTCATTTTTAGGAAACCTAGTTCAAACTATCAGAAAAGACTGGATTTCTACTGTTTTCCAAAACCATCAAGGAGATCAAAGAATGACAAAACTAAAACAGCTCAGGCCTGATTCCTATTGTATAGTCATCATTTATTTGAAAAATTAATAGACTTGATCTTTGCCATCAAGTTCCTTAAGAGACATAAGTTCATAAAAAGATAGTTAGCAGTACAAGAGAATGCCTAAGGGACCAAGTGAAACATAGATATTATATAAACTAGGGGATTCAGACAAGGGACAGAGGACATGGCATTGGGAGGTCAGGTACCACCTCATCTTCACCTTCCGGGTAGCTAAAATTTGTTTATGACATTTGTTTAAGGTGAAGAAAGTGATAATCTTGTGTAAATTGATAGAGGTCTCAGAACAATGTAGGATTAGACTCTTTCTATTTCCCCCCCCGCCAAAGAATCACTTTATCATTAAAGATAAGCCTTCTGTTTAATTCACAGAATAAAATCTTGGTGATTTATAGTATGATGTATAGGTGTTATTCATGAGCAAAGAGGATAATCACATTTTCAGAGATGAGATTTCAAATGATACAAGCAGGATTTATTTTGGCTTAAATTAAGTAATTTTTATCTTTAGTTCCTGCTGTCTGAAAGTGACTCTTGCCATAGGAGATGAGCCTATTAATTATAGGAAGTGAAGAATATAGTCCTCTAGAATGGGAATTCATTTCTTTCTATACTTACTATTAGTAAAGAAGCCACAGAATGCTGTCTTCCACAGAGATCTTTAGGGTATGATTCAGAAATTCATCCGAACATCATTCACTGAGTCAATAATATGGACTGAATACTTGTAACCTTCCCAAATTTATCTATTAAAATCATGATCCCCAATGTGGTGGAATTTGAAGATAAGGCCTTTGGGAGGTAATTAGATCATGAGGGTAGAGCACTTTTGATGAAATTAGGGCCCTCATTAGAAGAAGCCTGAGAGAGTTTGTTTTCCATTTCCGCCCTCTGCCGTGTGAGGATATGAGGATAACACAGCCATCGCAAACTGGCAAGCAGATGCTTCACAGACAACAGACCTGCCATCACCTTGATCTGAGACTTTCCTGCCTCCAGAACTGTGAGAAATAAATGTTTGCTGTTTAAGCCACCCAGTCTATGGTAATTTGTTATAGCAGCTTGAACTAAGACAGTTGAGTTTCAAGAGCAGCTGATATTACCTAACTTTTGCCAAGTAATCAGATTAATTTATTCTCATTTTCTTATTGTGGACACACAGGAAGCCCTGGTTGGGTAAATACCCAATAATATTAGAGAAGATCAGTTCTGGTCATCAGCAATATAGGACAAGAAAACAAAGTAAGAATGATTGGGCTGGGTACGGTGGCTCACGCCTGTAATCCCAGCACTTTGGGAGGCTGAGGTGGGCAGATCACGAGGTCAGGAGATCGAGACCATCCTGGCTAGCACGGTGAAACCCCGTCTCTACTAAAAATACAAAAAATTAGCCAGGCGTGGTGGTGGGCACCTGTAATCTCAGCTACTCAGGAGGCCGAGGCAGGAGAATGGCGTGAACCCGGGAGGTGGAGCTTGCAGTGAGCCAAGATCACACCACTGCACTACAGCCTGAGAGACAGAGCGATACTCTCTCTCCAAAAAAAAAAAAAAAGAAAAAAGAAAAAAGAAAAAAAGAAACCATGATAACATCATTGTTCAAACTGAGTTCTCAGAGAACAGTGGAAAAAAGGAGGGAACCCTGGATAGACTATGTGTTGTATTTACGTTTTTACATCCACAAAAAAATTACAGACAAACGTACTTAAAGATTGCTAGCGGTTCTATTTCTAGGAAGTGTGCACTTGTATGTAAGTGTGGGGAGGGAGATATTTTTATTTATTAATTTTAATTTTGTTCATTTTGTCCTATTTGTTAATTATAGACATATATTGCTTTTGAAATTTAAATAATAGTTTTATGGACTTGGTATGGGAGTCATCTCTGGCTCCTCTCCTCTCCTCCCCAGAGCACTGCTGCACATGCACTGAAATATTAAGGAAGTACCGCAGCTAAGCGCCTATTTGCCAGCCTTTACTCTTACGCGCCGTCTACTGGACGACAGCCTGAATTACACCAACAAAGAAAACTACACTGCTTCAAAATGTAATGCTGTGAAACCTGCAGAAACCGATCTACAACCAAGAAAACCACATGGAGCCTTGGGCCCCTGAAAGCACCCAGAAACAAAGACAATCCCCTTACACAACATACACTACAGTCAAACACTCGAGGGAATAAACTAAGAATATAAAAACAAAGAGCCCCTTCTGACTGACAACAAATTTAAAAAGAAAAAGAAACTCCAGCTCCTTCAGATGAGAAGGGCTCAGTGCAAGAACTCTAGAAATTCAAAAAGTCAGAGTGTTTTGTTACCTCCAGAGGATCACACTAGCTCCCTAGCAATGGATCCTAACCAGATGGAAATGTCTGAAATGACAGACATAGAATTCAGAATCTTGATGGCAAGGAAGTGTAACAAGATCCAAAGAAAGATGACATTCAATTTAGGGAAGCCAGAAAAATAATCCAAATTTTAAAAGATGGCATAGCTATATTAAGAAAGAACCCAAACTGAACTTCTGGAATTTAAAAATTCACTACAGGAATTTCAAAATACAGTTGGAAGCCTTAACAACAGATGAGACCAAGCAGGGGAAATAACTTTAGGGCTTAAAGAATAGTCCTTCAAATCAATCTGACCAGACAAAAATAAAGAAAAAATAAATTTTTAAAAATGAGAAAAGCTTCCAAGAAATGTGGAATTATGTAAAGTGACCAAACCTATGACTCATTGGCATTTCTGAGAGAGAAGAAGAGAGAGTAACCAACTTGGAAAGCATATTTGAGGATATAATCCATAAAAATTCCCCAAATCTCACTAGAGAGGTAAACAGGGGAATATGAAGAATTCAGGTAACCCCTGCAAGATACTATATAAGACAATCATCCCCAAGACACACAGTCATCCGACTTTCTAAGATTAATGCAAAAAAAAAAAACTCTAAAAGGCAGCTAGAGAAAAGAATCATATCACCTATAAAGAAAACCCCGTCAGTTAAATAACAGCAGATTTCTCAGCAGAAATCTTACAAGTTTGAAGAGATTGGGGGCTTATTTTTAGCATTCTTAAAGAAAAGAAATTTCAACCAAAAAATTTATATCCTGACAAACCAAGCTTGATAAGCAAAGGAGGAATAAAATCTTTTGCGGACAAACAACAACTAATGAAATTTGTTACCACTAGACTGGCCTTATAAGAGATGCTTAAGGGATTTCTAACTATGGAAAGGAAAAAATTACACCTCCTACCACAAAAACATACGTAAGTACATTACCCACAGACTCTATAAAGCAACTACACAATGGAGACTACAAAGCAACCAGCTAACACCACCATGACAGGATAAAAACCTCACATATCAATATTAAGCATGAATGCAAATAGTCTAAACACCCACTTAACAGACAAAGAATGGCAAATAGGATTAAAAAACAGGACTCAACCTTCTTCTGTCTTCAAGAGACCCATCTCTCATGTAATGACACCCATAGGCTCAAAGTAAAGAGATGGAGAAAGATCTACAATGCAAATGGAAAATTTTTAGAAAGCAGGTATTGGTATTCTTGTATCAGAAAAAACAGAAGTTAAACCAACAACAGTAAAAAAAAAAAAAAAAAAAAGACAAAGAAGGTCATTACATAATGATAAAAGGTTCAATTCAACAAGAAAGCTTAATTATCCTAAATATATACACAACCAATATTGGAGCACCCAGGCTCATAAAACAAGTAATTCTAGACCTACAAAAATACTTAATTACATAATAATAGTGATGTACTTCAAAACCCCACTAACAGCATTAGGCAGATCACTGAGAAAGAAAACCATCAGCAAGATTCTGGACTCAATTTGACACTTGACCAATTGGATCTAATAGACATTGGCAGAATATTCCACCCAATAACCACAGAATATACATTCTTCTCATTAGCACACAGAACATACTCTGAGATCAAGCATGTGCTTGGTGATAAAGCAATTTTCAATAAATTCAAAAAATCAAAATTATACCAAGCATACTACTGAACCAGAGTGAAATAAAAATAGAAATAAATACCAAGAGGAACTCTCAAAACCACAAATCTGCATGAAATCTAAACAACTTGCTCCTGAATGACATCTGCATAAACAACAAAATTAAAGCAGAAATCAAAAAAATTATTGGAAATAAATGAAAGCAGAAAACACTACATACCAAAATCTCTGGGATGCCACATTAAGAGGAAAGTTTATAACACCAAATACCTACATCAATACCACAGAAAGATCTCAAATTAATAATCTAACATCACACCTAAAGGTACTAGAGAAACAAAAACTAACAAGAAGTAAATAAATAAACAAAATCAGATTCAATTTAAATGAAATTGAGACCCCCCAAAAAATCACACAAAGAACTAACAAAACAAAAGTTGGTTTGAGAGGATAAACAAGATTGATAGACTGTTAGCTAGATTTACAAAGAAAAAAAAAGAAGATACAAATGAGCACAATCTGAAATTGGAACAGTCTAGAGAAGAGACAGTCTTGGCAGATGAGGGATATGATAAGCAAGACCCCATGAACCTCACATGTCTGAGAAGATTCCTTCCCTTACCATCTTGCCTCCCTTAACAAGCTGACCCATGTAATGCAGGAGAAAGCTACCCTGTCCTAACCTAACTGACTAGGCTAATTTCCTAACCATAAAGGAAGAGCATAACCATTTATCTCCTCGAGTGATGTCTCCCAAGGTTGGTAGAGCAGGATTGTAGCATTCCTGATAAGAACCTGACCATCTTCCACATTTACTGAAGTGAAACTCTGATATTCTCCATAAGAATTGGAGGCTGGGTGCGGTGGCTCACGCCTGTAATCCCAGCATTCTGGGAGACCGAGGCAGGCGGATCACGAGGTCAGGAGATCGAGACCATCCTGGCTAACATAGTGAAATCCCGTCTCTACCAAGAAATACAAAAAAATTAGCCGGGCATGGTGGTAGGTGCCTGTAGTCCCTGCTACTCGGGAGGCTGAGGCAGGAGAATGGCGTGAACCTGGGAGGTGGAGCTTGCAGTGAGGCAGTGAGCCAAGAATCCACCACTGCACTCCAGCCTGGGCAACAGAGTGAGACTCTGCCTCAAATAAATAAATAAATAAATAAATAAATAAATAAATAAATAACTGGATAAGATCCAGTCAGCTGAAGACAAGGTGGACTCCAGCATTGATCTTTCACTGAGATTTTCTTCATAATAATCTCATTATAATACTAAAAATCATACCTTGGGTGGAGATTTAACATGGTAATTAGACATATAATGCATAAAGAAACATGTTATCAAACTGCACAGCTGCTAAAGTTCTCTACCTGTACATGCCTACATATCACTCCTTTTCTCATCTCAGCTTTTTAAAAATGAAGTAGCCAAGCTCTTCGGAAAGCAAGCATCAGGATCTCTTTCCTGTGTGCTGCTGCCTTGGATTGCTTGAGCTGCAAGCCTATTAAATCTTGCCTGAGAAAAACTTCTGTTTGGCCTTGTGTTAATTTCTACTTATGTGTGAGTCAAGAATACAGTCTGTGTTGCAGGAACAAAATGACAAAAGTGACATTACAACAAATCCCACAGAAATACAAAAGATCCTCAGAGATTATTAGGGAAACTTCTATAGCCACACAAACCAGAAAATATAGAGGAAATGGATAAATTCCTAGAAACATAAAACTTCCTAAAATTAAATCAGGTAGAGATTGAAAGCCTGAAAAGACCAATAGTGAGTTCTGAAATTGAATCAGTAATTTAAAAACCTACCAACCAACCAAAAAAAAAAAAAAAATTCCTGGACCATGTGGATTCATCGCCAAATTCTACCAGACGTACAAATGAGAGCTGGTGTCAATTCTACTGAAATTATTCCAAAAAATTCTAGGAGGATGGATGCCTCTCTAACTTTTCTATGAAAACAGTGTCATGCTGACACCAAAATCTGGGAAAGACATAAGGAAAACCTTAAATTACAGGACAATATCCATGAGGATCATAGATGGCAAAAGTTCTCAACAATTGCTAGCAAACTGAATCCAGGAGCACATCAAAATTTAATTTGCCACAATCAAGTAGCCTTCATTCCTGGGAAGCAAGATTGGTTCAACATAGAAAAAACATATGATCATTTCAATAGATACAGAAAAGCTTTCCATAAAATTCAACATCCTTTCATGATTAAAAACCCTCAACAAACTAAGCACTGAAGGAACATATTTCAAATAATAAGAGGCATCTTGGCCAAGCCCACAGTCAACATCACACTGAATGGGAAAAAGCTGGAAGCATTCCCTTTAAAAATTGGAAGAAGACAAGGATGCCCACTCTCCATGCTCATATTCAACATAGTATTGGAAATCCAAGCAAGAGTAATCAGACAAGAGAAAGAAATAGAAGTCATCCAAATAGGAAAAAAAAGTCAAATTATCTCTCTTTATTGATGATATGATTCTGTACTTTAAAAACCCTAAAAACTCTGCCAAAAGGCTCCTAGGCCTGATAAATAACTTAGGTAAAGTTTCAGTATACAAAATCAATAAACAAATATCAGTAGCCTTTCTGTACAACAATAATGTTCAAGCTGAGAGCCAAATAAAGAAAGCAATCCCATTTACAATAGCCACAAAAAGTTAACTAGAAATGCGTCTAACCAAGAAGGAAAAACATCTCTACAAGGAGAATTAGAAAACACCACTGAAGGAAATCATAATTGAGATTTGGGACATAGTTGAGAGTTGAGATCAAAGACAAAGGCATCACATTTACCATACTTCAAACTATACTATAAGGCTCCAGTAACTAAAACAGCATGATATGGGTACAAAACCAGACACTTAGACCAATGGAACAGAATACAGAACCCAGAAATAAAGCCACATACCTACAACTAACTGATCTTCAACAAAGTTGACAAAAATAAGCAATAGGGGATGGAGTCCCTATTAATAAGTAGTACTGGAAAAACTGGCTAGCCATATGCAGAAGAATGAAAAAGAACCTCTACTTTTCACCATATATAAAAATTAACTCAAGATGAATTAAATACTTAAATGTAAGATTTCACACTATAAAAATCCTAGAAGAAAGCCTAGGAAACACTCTTCAGAACATCAACCTGAGCAAAGCATTTATAACCGGGTCCTCAAAAACAAATGCAAGAAAAAATGGAGCCTAATTAAACTAAAGAGCTTCTGCACAGCAAAAGAAACTATCAACAGAGCAAACCAACAACATATAAAATGGGAGAATATATTCACAAACTATGCATTCAACAGACGATTGATATCCAGAACCTATAAGGCACTTAAACAAAGCAACAAGAAAAAACATATAACCCTATTAAAAGCAGGCAAAGAACATGAACAGATACTTCTCAAAAGAAGACATACAAGGCTGGGTGTGATGACTCACGCCTGTAATCCCAGCATTTTAGGAGGCCCAGGTGGGCGGATCACCTGAAGTCAGGAGTTTGAGACCAGCCTGGCCAACATGGCAAAACCCTACCTCTACTAAAAATACGAAAATGAGCTGAGTTTGGTAAAAATGACTTCCAGCTACTGGGGAGGCTGCGGCAGGATAATCTCTTGAACCCAGGAGGCAGAGGTTTCAGTGAGCCAAGATTGTGACACTGCTCTCCAGCCTGGGTGACAAAGTGAGACTCACAGGAAAAATAATCAACATTACGAATCATAAGTGAAATACAAATCAAAACCTCTATGAGGTACCATCTCTCAACAGTCAGCATGGCTATCATTAAAAAGTCAAAAAATAACTGATGTCAGCAAGGTTGTGGAAAAAGAAATGGCTCTACACTCTTGGTGGGAATGTAAATCAGTTCAGCCCCTGCAGAAAGCAGTTTGGAGGTTTCTCAAAGAATTAAAAATAGAACTACCATTTGACCCAGAAACCCCATTACTGGGTGTGTGTCAAAAGAAGAGAAATAATTTTGGCCAGGCGCCGTGGCTCAAGCCTGTAATCCCAGCACTTTGGGAGGCCGAGACGGGCGGATCACGAGGTCAGGAGATCGAGACCATCCTGGCTAACACAGTGAAACCCTGTTCTCTACTAAAAAAAAACCAAAATACAAAAAAACAAAATTAGCCTGGCGTGTTGGCGGGTGCCTGTAGTCCCAGCCTCTCGGAAGGCTGAGGCAGGAGAATGGTGTGAACCAGAGAGGCGGAGCTTGCAGTGAGCCCAGATTGCGCCACTGCACTCCAGCCTGGGTGACAGAGTCAGACTTCGTCTCAAAAAAAAAAAAAAAAAAAAAAAAGTCATGTTATCAAAAAGATATGTGTATTTGTATGTTCATCACTATACTATTCACAATAGCAAAGTCATGGAATAAACCTAGGTGCACATCAACAGTGGATTAGATAATTAAAATGTGCGTATGCACCATGGAATACTACACAGCCATAAAAATGAATGAAAACTTGTCATTTTCAGCTACATGGATGCAGCTGGAGGTCATTATCCTAAATGAATTAACATAGAAGGAGAAAACCAAATATTGCATATTCCTAAACATGGGAGCCAATTCTTGGGTACACATCGACATAAAGATGGAAAAAATAGATCCTGGGGACCACAAATAGAGGGATGGAGTGAGGGGAAAGTACTGAATAATTTTCTATTGAATATTATCTTCACTACCTGGGTAAAAGGATCAATAGAAGCTTAAACCTCAGCATCATGCAATATACCTGTGTAATAAAACTGCACATGTACCCCTGTATCTAAAATGAAAATTGAAATAAAAATATACAATAAATTATTGTAAAAACATTGTTCAATTGGTTCCAAAATAATTATTGTTGGCATATTTTAGTCAAAATTAGTGTATTTTGATGCAAACTAGCACATGTTGCAATGTCTAATGCCATTATTAATATTTTATAGTCATTAGGTCAAAATAAAAGTACTGAGCACTATGCATGACACTGAAGAATCTATATTGCTGACATCTGATGGCAAGACAGAAGTAACTTCCGTGATATACTTTTATTCCTTCTCACTTTTCTTGTAAAAATATTGCAGTCCAGACCCTTTTGACTCCTTTTCTGGCCTACTAGTCATCATGCCGCTTCAGGTCCTGATATTGCCTGAACTCCATGGTTTCTGTTTATGATCTTGCCTTACACAGCATGATATGGAGGAAAGATCATTCCCCAAAGCCTGTACTTAAAATCCTGTGTTCCAGTCCTCACCCAACATTTGCCTCATCTCTGATCAATGCGTAAGGACGGAGACGTTCTTTCTTATAGGTTATAATTTCCTCCACTCACACACTGAAAATTCATTGGTTTCACTTATGGACTTTAAAAATCTCACCTCCTCTGAGAATCCCTTCTAACCACATAATCCTTTTAGAATTACACCTTCACATACGATCATTCATAGTAGATAAACCTATATTTTTTATAATGGTGGAATCACATCATTTTTATACTTAATATTCTTCAACAAGTTCCTACTATACTGTGAAAATAAATGGCAATTACAGAGAGATGCTGAAAATAACTTCAAATATTAAGGAATTTGGCCAACTATAGGACCTATGAATTCCTCAAAATGAAAGGTGTCCCAACCACTACATTTTTTCTGTTATTTAACCACGTAGAACCTCAAATATTATGCATGCAAATGGGATCTTAATATATTCTTCAATAAGATAGAAATGGGGAATATATTTCTATAGAGATACAGGTTTAAAGTTCTGAGGTAGAAGAGACTGTGGAAGGCCTATAAACTAGCTTTCATCATATCATAAATTAACTGAGACTTAAAGGCAATAGATGAGTTGAATAAATTCACCCAGAAAAATAATTTTAAAATAATGCAAAAACCCAGTTATCCTAATGTCTGGTCCAATACATCATCTCTTTATCAGAGAGGCTCAGTCAGATTTTGTTATTTGACTTTGAACTTTATTATAACATTTGAAAAATAAAATTAATCTGACTGAGGCTATGAATTACCATAAACATTTGTATTGCCTGTGGACAATTGAGTATTGCCTTCATTCTCAGTGCCTTCATTTAGATTTGTCACAGCCTCAACCTAAAGTGAAGCCCACCTTTTCCACTTAATATCATGTTTATTTTTTTCTTCCTGATAGTTTGGATCTGTGTCCCTGCCAAATCTCATGTTGAAATGTGATCCCCAGTGTTGGCTGTAGGGCCTGGTGGGAGGTTTTGTGTCAAGGGGGTGGAAATCTCATGGTGTGATGAGATCTCTCATCTTGTGATGGGGAATGAGTTCTCATGAGATTTGGTTGTTTAAAAGTGTGTGGCAGGCTGGGTGCGGTGGCTCATGCCTGTAATCCCAGCACTTTGGGAGGCTGAGGAGGGCGGATCACGAGGTCGGGAGATCAAGACCATCCTGGCTAACATGGTGAAACCCCGCCTCTACTAAAAATTTAAAAAATTAGCCAGGCGTGGTGGCGGGTGCCTGTAGTCCCAGCTACTCGGGAGGCTGAGGCAGGAGAATGGCGTGAACCTGGGAAGCGGAGCTTGCAGTGAGCCGAGATCGCGCCACTGCACTCCAGCCTGGGCGACAGAGCGAGACTCCGTCTCAAAATAAATAAATAAATAAAGTGTGAGGCACCTCCTCTCCCCACCGCCCCTTCCTCCTGCTCTGGCTATGTGACATGACTGCTCCTGCTTTACCTTCTGCCACAAGTAAATGCTCTCTGAGGTCTCCCCAGAAGCCAAGCAGATGCTGGTACCATGCTTGTGCAGCCTGCAGAACCACGAGCCAATCAAATTTCTTTTCTTTATAAATTACCCAGTCTCAGGTATTCCTTTATAGCAAGGCAAGAATGGCCTAGTACACTCCCATTGTGACATTATTCTTTCTTTACCTCTTCACCTTCAAAGCATTTCTCTTTCATCTACTTTGCATGTGGAAAATACATTGGTTCAAATTGAATACAAACAACAAAATCTCTGCCACTATAATGTGCTATGAACAGAACAGCCTTGGCAACTTAAAATCATAGACATAATCAGAAACAGATGGGGAAGAAAACGACATCTCATTAGTAGGTCACAGTTAACGAAAGTAAACAGCTTCTTTATTTTTTTAATTGATTAAATGAAAGGTGCTTTGTGACTCTATGAATGGAGTCTTCTGACTACACACTACAACACAACACTAAATATGGTTAGTTGTTTGCATGGACCTTTTTTGACAAGTTCTTTAAAAAATCAAGCAAACAATCTTCTATCCTAGGAACACCTCCTTGCCTGGGAAGTAAAGTAGTAATATGCAAAAAAAAAAAATGTTTAAATGCTTATTTTCAATGGAAGTTTCTATAATTGTGTTTCTTCTGTTAGAATTATTTTGTAAAGTTCTTACAAACTCTGGGTAAAGTTCACCTAAGGTAAAAAATAGTGAAGAGTTTTTATAACCATTATCAGAAAAAATAAAATGTATGGCCCTCACGTTGCCAACAGAAAAGAAAGAATCTTCCAGCTAACTCAAATTGTAGCTTACACAAGGAGGTACAATAATTGGATGAAAGTTCTCCCAAAAAAGTAAATATTGGCGTCCAAAATGCAAGCCTCTGCCAAAAATCTCAATGGTTTAAGCCGTAATTTTCTTGCTGAATGATGGTCCCTCTAGTTCATTTTCTGGTATTTGCTTTTCCAATTCAGCATCTTTCTTCCAGAAGTTAAAGTGACACTAAGTGTAAATTCAAGCAGTTGTTATTGAGTTTGCTCCTTTTACACTCTGAGCCAAGACTCTATGGGAGATTACACATCCCTAGAAGGCATGCTAGAAGAAGAAGAGATCACACATAATGAAGAAAATATTCTGATATCTATTCCATGCATAGTCTCAGTCCACATCACATCCATCACTATCACAATCATTACCTTCATCTTTATTATCACTTTCACTACGGTGACTTTGGAGCTTCAAAAACTAACTAGTTATTTAGTCTCTTTAAAGTTAACAATATGAAAGTATAAAGTGCACATTAAAAACCCCAACTGCCAGGGTTGTTTTGAATGCTAAATGAGGTATGCAAAGTACTTACTACTTTGTCCAGCTCTACTATCTTTATTTGTGGAATATTTTAACCATTTATTGATCATTTATTAGGTTAAGATATTCTTAACCCATTTAACTCTATTATATGCTAAATACTTTGGTTTCTATTTTACAGACAAGGACTCTAACATAACTGCTTGGTCTAAGGATCCACACCTAGTAACTACCATCACAGAGGTTGGAATGTATGTCTGCCTGGCTCCAAAACCAGTTATGAATATAGATTTTTTTTTTTTTTTTGAGATGGAGTCTCACTCTGTCGCTCAGGCTGGAGTAGAGTGGCGTGATCTCAGCTCACTGCAAGCTCTGCCTCCCGGGTTCACGCCATTCTCCTGCCTCAGCCTCCCAAGTAGCTGGGACTACAGGCGCCCGCCACCACACCTGGCTAATTTTTTGTATATTTAGTAGAGACGGGTTTTCACTGTGTTAGCCAGGATGGTCTTGATCTCCTAAACTCATGATCCACCCTCCTCGACTTCCCAAAGTGCTGGGATTACAGGCGTGAGCCATGGTGCCCGGCTGAATATAGATTTTTTTATTAAGGAGTATTTGCCATATATCTTTATACTATCCTCAGAACTATACAAACTTATTTGTTAAATCTGTCAATTTTGTTATGTTAAAAATTGATTTGGGATCCAGATTGAACCCACTTAGCCTGTACTTCTACCCAAAGAGATATTTGGGTTTAGATGATTTATTATGACTTTCCTGAATCATATACTATCTCTTCTCATTCGTGAGGCTAACAGTTAAAGACTCTTATATCTCAGATAGAAAATATGAAGCCCAGTCCTTTATGCTAGACTTTATGAATCTCATTTCTAACACAAGGCATTGACCTTGCCCACTAATGTAGTAGCAACCTTTAAAAATAGATCTGATCCTAATAGGGACTTAGTTACAGAAAAGTTACTACCTGGCCCCATTCAAATGCACATTACTCATTCGTTGTGACCCTAAGACCCCAAAATACATACAACATCATTCAACAAGTGCTAAAACCCAGTCTTCTTGGGGTTTACAAGGAAAGAGAGGATCCTTAAATTTTGAGAAAAGTAAGTCAGAATAGGTGGGTTTGGAGACATACTGTTACCTGGGAAACAGGTACTATTATCACTTTAGGTAGTAAAAAGAGGCCCACGCTTTCCCTTATAATGATATTCCTAAAAATATTATTAGAATAGCAATTATGACTTTCAACTTGCAACTGACATTACAACTGTCAAAAAACTCAATCTTTTATAATGAACTACAAGGTAAAGGAAGTCAGATAATTGTTTAAAATATCCTCAAATCAATGCTTTTTTAAAAAATATAAGGAGGTGAGTACAATAAAAGACACATCAGAATTTACCTTACAGTCTGAAGGGTTGGGGAGTCTACAATTATTAACCCCCTGTAAGCCAAAAACAATCTATGGAATTTGACAGTGACAATATTGTATAGAATGCTAAAAGACATTGAATTTTATTCCTAAAATATATCTTTCAGAAACTGCTTAACTTGTTTATGGATATTTTTCCTTCTCTCTTCCCTCCTGCTCACCCTCCCTAACCAAACCTGATGCAGAGACAATCAACAACACTACACATTCACCTAGCAAGGAAGAATGTATACTTAAACACGAGCTACACAGGTTGGCAAATTCGCCTGCAGAAAACATTTAACAGAAACTAGAGGTTAAAAACTGATCCCTCTACCAATGCCATTTCAATTAAAAGAAGAGATTAAGCACTAGTTGATCTGCCATAAGTCACTGCATGAGAGAATCACACCACATAGCTAATTATGACTAACAGGGAAACAAAATATTCTTTGAATAAAGAAGCATATGTTTCTTTACAATCTAAAAAAAAATCTCAAATCCAGTTTGATCTCTAAGGATAATCCTGAACAGGGAGTATGATGGTTAATTTTAGGTGTCAACGTAATGGAATTAAGGAATACCTAAATAAGTAGCACAGCATTATTTTAGGGTGTGTCTGTGAGGGTGTTTCCAGAAGAGATTGGCAGGTGAGTCAATGGATAGAGTGAGGAAGATCTACCCGCAATGTGCGCAAGAACCATTCAAGCAGCTAGGGGCCCATTTAAAAAAAAAAAAAAAAAAAAGGAGAGAAAAAGATTCTCTCTCTTCTGCAGCTGGGACACTCTCCTCATCTTTCCCTTGTACATCAGAATTCCAGGGTCTCTGATCTGGGGAATACAGGACTTAAATCAGTGACCTCCCACATTCTCAGGCATTTGGCCTTGTACCTAGAATTGCATAATTAGCTTCTCTTTTTCTTTCTTCTTTTTTTTAAAATTATACTTTAAGTTCTGGGATACATGTGCAGAAAGTGCAGGTTTGTTACATAAGTGTACACGTGCCATGGTGGTTTTCTGTACCCATCAACCAGACATTTACATTAGGTATTTCTCCTAATGCTATACCTCTCCTTGTCCCCCACCCCCAAACAGGCCCCAGAGTGTGATGTTCCCCTCCCTGTATCCATGTGTTCTCATTATTCAACTCGCACTTGTAAGTGAGAACATGCGGTGTTTGGTTTTCTGTTCTTGTGTTAGTTTGCTGAGAAGGATGGTTTCCAGCTTCATCCATGTCCCTGCAAAGGACATGAGCTCATCCTTTTTTATGGCTGCATAGTATTCCATGGTGTGTATGAGCCACAATTTCTTTATTCAGTCTATAATTAATGGGCATTTGGGTTGGTTCCAAGTCTTTCTATTGTGAACAGTGCTGCAATAAACATACGTGTGCATGTGTTTTTGTAGTAGAATGATTTATAATCCTTTGGGTATATACCCAGTAATGACATTGCTGGGTCAAATGGCATTTCTGGTTATAAATTCTTGAGGAATCACCACACTGTCTTCCACAATGGTTGAACTAATTTACACTCCCACCAACAGTGTAAAAGCGTTCCTACTTCTCCACATCGTTTCCAGTATCTGTTTTTTCCCGACTTTTTAATGATCGTCATTTTAACAGGCACGAGATAGTAGCTCATTGTGGTTTTGATTTGCATTTCTCTAATGACCAATGATGATGAGCTGTGTTTCCTATGTTCGTTGGCCACATAAATGTCATCTTTTGAGAAATGTCTGTTCATATCCTTTGCCCACTTTTTGATGGGATTGTTTTTTTCTTGTAAATTTGTTCAAGTTCTTTGTAGATTCTGGATATTAGCCTGTTGTAGATTCTGGATATTAGATGGATAGATTGCAAACATTTTCTCCCATTCTGTAGATTTCCTGTTCACTCTGATGATAGTTTCTTTTGCTGTACAGAAGCTCTTCAGTTTAATTAGATTCCTTTTGTCAATTTTGGCTTTGGTTGCCATTGCTTTTGGTGTTTTAGTACTAAAGTCTTTGCCCATGCATATGTCCTAAATGGTATTGCCTAGGTTTTCTTCTATGGTTTTTATGGTTTATCTCAATAGATGCTGAAAAGGCCTTTGATAGAATTCAACACCACTTTATGCTAAAAACTCTCAATAAACTAGGTATTGATGGAACATATCTCAATATAATAAGAGCTATTTATGACAAACCCACAGCTAGTATCATACTGAATGGGCAAAATCTGGAAGCATTCCCTTTGAAAACTGGCACAAGACAAGGATGCCCTCTCTCACCACTCCTATTCAATATAGTATTAGAAGTTCTGGCCAGGGCAATTAGGCTAGAGAAAAAAAATAAAGTTATTTGAATAGGAAGAGAGAAAATCAAATTGTCTTTGTTTGCAGATGACATGATTGTATATTTAGAAAACCCCATTGTCTCAGCCCAAAATCTCCTTAAGCTGATAAGCAGCTTCAGCAGTCTCAGGATACAAAATCAATGTGCAAAAATCACAAGCATTCCAATATACCAATAATAAAAGAAACAGAGAGTCAAATCATGAGTGACCTCTCATTCACAATTGCTACAAAGAGAATAAAATACTTAGGAATACAATTTACAAGGGATGTGAAGGACATCTTCAGGGAGAACTACAAACCAATGCTCAAGGAAATAAGAAAGGACACAAACAAATGGAAAAACATTCCATGTTCATGGATATGAAGAATCAATATTGTGAAAATGGCCATACTGCCCAAAGTAATTTATAGATTTAATGCTATCTCCATCAAGCTACCATTGACTTTTTTCACAGAATTAGAAAAAACTACTTTAAATTTCATTTAGAACCAAAAAAGAGCCCATGTAGACAAGACAATCCTAAGCAAAAAGAACAAAGCTGGCAGCATCATGCTACCTGACCTCAAACTATATTACAAGGCTACAGTAACCAAAACAGCATGGTACTGGTACCAAAACAGATATATAGACCAATGGAACAGAAAAGAGGCCTCAGAAATAATACCACACATCTACAATCATCTGATCTTTGACAAATCTGACCAAAACAAGCAATGGGGAAAGGATTCCCTATCTAATAAATAGTGTTTGGAAAACTGGGTAGCCATATACAGAAAAGTGAAACTGGACCCCTTCCTTACACCTTATACAAAAATTAACTCAAGATGTATTAAGGACTTAAACATAAGACCTAGCTTCTCTTTTTCTAAGGCTTTCAGACTTGGAGTGAACCACGATACTGCCCTCCCAGGGACTTCAGTTTGCAGATGGCCTTTTGTGGGACTTCTCAATCTCCATAATCACATGAGCCAATTCTCCAAATAAATCTCCTTTTATATATTTCTATCTCATTCCATGTACTTATCTCTCTTCTATTGCTAATGTCTCTCTAGAGGACTCTGACTAATACAGAGTATAGATCATTCACTTTATAGCCAAAGTTTAAATTGAAAAGGTTAAGGGAAAGGTTCAGGACACAAAAATCAACTACATGCAAATAATATATACAATTATATACAATCCATATATACAATATAGTCTGTAATAGAGCCAAAAGACATCATTTGGAGACACAAAACTTTAGCTCTCCCCAAAGTCTTTTAAAATGAAGATAAATTGGCCAGGCGCGGAGGCTCACGCCTGTAATCCCAGCACTTTGGGAGGCCGAGGTGGGCGGATCACAAGGTCAGAAGATCGAGACCATCTTGGCCAACATGGTGAAACCCCATCTCTACTAAAAATACAAAAATTAGCCGGGCATGGTGGCCAGCGCCTGTAGTCCCAGCTACTCGGGAGGCTGAGGCAGGAGAATGGCATAAACCCAGGAGGCGGAGATTGCAGTGAGCCGAGATCGTGCCACTGCACTCCAGCCTGGGCGAGAGTGCGAGACTCTGTCTCAAAAAAAAAAAAAAAAAGATAAAATGAAGATAAATTTATCTTCGAATATACAGAATGGATACTTCCTTAGGCATTGAATTGATAGACATTTTTCTTAAGACCATCACAGTCAGAAACTTCTATTATTAATCTTTTGACTCCTTTTTCCCTTTGTATTGTAACTTCCACCTTTATTCTTATTGGCAGAATAAAATAGTTTCCAACCTGCCCCACCCAGTGCAGGACTCTTTTTTCTTCAGCTTTAATGAGATGCAATTGACAATAATTGAATCTGTTTTTGGGTACAATGTAATGTTTTGATATGTGAAATGATTAACATAATCAAACTAATTGACATATCTGTCGCCACACATAATTGACATTGTGTGTGTGTGTGTGTGTGTGTGTGTGTGGTAAGAATACTTGAGATCTACCTTCTTAGCAAATTTCAACTACACAATACTATATTATATGTTCCTATATTAATGATAGTCAGGCTCCACATTAGATCTCCAGGACTTACTCATCCTGCTTAACTGAAACTTTGTACCCATTAACCACCATCTCCTCATTTATCCCAAACTCCATGTCCTAGCAACCTACATTCTACCCTCTGCTCCTATTAGCTCAACTTTTTTAGATTGCACATCCAAGTAGGAATATACAGTATTTGTTTTTCTGTGCCAGGCTTACTTCACTTAGCATAATGTCCTTCAGATTCATCCACATTGTTGCAAATGACAGGATTTTCTTCTTTTTGAAGGCTGAATACTCTTCTATTCTGTGTGTGTGTGTGTGTATAACCCTCATCTCACATCATATATAAAAATCAACTATATACAATTAATATATACAGTCATAGACAATCAATATATACAATTATATATTTGTGTAATATATATGTAATATGGTTAGACTTTGTGTCCCCACCCAAAACTCATCTTGAATTGTAATCCCTAAGTGTTGAGGGAGAGACCTAGTGGGAGGTGATTGCATCATGGTGGCGGTTTCTCCCATGCTGTTCTTGTGATAGTGAGTGAGTTCTCATGATGTCTGATAGAGTTATAAGCATCTGGCATTTCTTCTATTCACACTCTTTCCTGCTTTCTTGCGAAGAAAGTGCCTGCTTCCTCTTCTGCCATCATTGTAAATTTCCTGAGGTCTCCCCAGCCATGTGGAACTGTCAGTCAATTCAACCTCTTTTCTTTATAGATTACCCAGTCTCGGGTAGCAGTGTGAGAAAAGACTAATATGATATGTATGTACGTATGTATGTATGTGTGTATATATATTATACAATCAACATATACAATTATATATTTGTATAATATATGCATACACAAAATATATAGATATATATATTTTATACAAATACTGCATAATCTTATATGTGTAACATAAATATTAACATTTTCTATCCATTTAACTGTTATTGAACACTTAGGTTGATTCAATATCTTGGCTATTGGGAATAATGATGCAATGAACATGGTGCAAATATTTCTTCAACATACTAATTTTATTTCCTTTGGATATATACCCAGAAGTAGGATTCCTAGGTCATATGGTAGTACTATTTTTAATTTTTTGACGAACCTTCATATTGTTTTCCATAATGGTTGTAGCAATTTACCGTCCCACCAACAGTGTACAGGGCTTACTTTTCTCCACATTTTCTCCAACATTTGTTATCTTTTGTCTTCTTGATAGAAGCCATTCTAACAAGAGGAATGTTATATATTATTACAGTTTTAACCTTCACTGTTGTTGAGGAATTTTTAATATTTCTGCTGGCTATTTTTTACCTCTTTTGGGAAAGTCAATTCATGTCCTTTTTCCATTAAAAAAAGTCAAGTTGTTTTCTTACTATTGGGTTGTTTCCATTCCTTATATATTTTAGATATTATCACCTTATCAATTGTATAGTTTGCATATATTTTCCCCCATTTAATAGTTGTATCATTTGTTATTTTCTTTTTTGTGCAGAAACTTTTTAGTTTTATGCAATTTTATTAGTTCATTTTTGCTTTTGTTTTCTGTGCTTTTGGGTCATATCAAAAATACCGTTGCTCAGACTAATGTAATGAAGACTTTTCCCTATATTCTCTTCTGGTAGTTTTAAGATTTCAAGTCATAGCTTAAGCTTCTGATTCACTTTGAGCTGATTTTTGTATACGGTATGAGATAAGGGTCCAATTTCATTCCACATGTGAATAACCAATTTGTCCAGCTTCATTTTTTGAAGAGACTATACATTCCCCATTGGTACCTTTGTCAAAGACCATTTGACTGTAAATGTATGGATTTATTTTGGGGCTTTCTATTTTGTTCAACTGGTCTTTATGTCTGTTTTTATGCCAGTACCATATTTTTTATTATTATATCTTTCTCGGATATTCTCAGATCAAGTATGATCTTTTAACTATTATTCAACAAACATTTAAATGTTTTCTTCTGCATACCTTTCTGGCTGACAAAATAAGGTAAGGAATAAGAGCCCTAATAGGTTGTTCATACAATTATTAAGAGTAATATTAAAACAATCTAACATAATGATCTCAAGTAATTCAGAGAAGAGAGATGAGTCAAGATTGTGTATCAACACATTTGGGGAACTGATTAGCTGCGTGTGAAAATAAAACCATTAATTATGGCACTCCAATTGAATAAATAGGTAGGGAACATATATGTACTCCCTGGCACTCATATTATTATTCTAATCTCCAACATATCAAGAATTGAAGTCTTCGATTCCACAGTATTGCCCTTAGAAGTCCACTGGATGCCTGAACAGCAGCATTTTACTTGGGACAACTCCCCCATAATGCAAGACCTTAGCATAAATCCAAACTAGATACAAGCCCTAATTTCAATGCTCTTTGTGTGCAGCCCATTTCTGATGGTACAGTAGACACATGCCTCCCTAACTTTTCCATTTATGCAAAATTAAAAGTCACCTTCTTATAGCACTACTCATTGATTCATGACTTTATTTTTGGCACAGAGCAAATATTGCCTTGTAAACCTAACAATATTTTATTCTATTCAAAAAATCAAAATTTTAGCTTTGCCTCTTAGTAAAGATTTTTCAATGACATTTTGGTAATCAAATAATAATGTATTGTTATTTAATCACAATTTAGAATGATCTGATTACCACTCTCTTAAAAACTCCATTGATTAACAAATCAGGCATCTATAAAAATAATTTATGCTCTTCATTATAAACATTGGTTTTAATAGCATTCATGATAGCCAAAGATAGAATTTCAACTGGAATAAAGAAAGCTCTTCTCATCTAAGAATATGGAATTTCTGTAGTTTAGTATTTCATCTGCTCTTGTTACTCCTAGCTAGAATCACCATATTTTACTTCTAACAATACTTTTCAGAAAAGTAGAAAAAAAATCTAACATTGCCATAAAGGGGCATTATCACTTCACAAGGACAAAATAAGCAGCAGGATCAGATGAAATTCAAATCAGCCCAAATCCTGTTTCCATAATAATGTATCTTTCTAGCTTTGAAATCACATCAAAATTGCTTCTATACTGAATGGTTTTCAAAGATGTCTTTGAGGCATCATTGAGATTTTTTAAGTGGATAGCAACCTGTAGAGTTAGAGGCAAAGGAGACTTTTGCGTTTGAGAACAGGATTAGTTCTTCTTGTTTCCAGAGGGATACAAAACATGGCAGATAGGATGTCTCAAATTATTATTTATTCCTTCTTTTGATTCATTACAACTTCCTAATTAAGGCTTGGTTTCCTAAGTAATTAAGGCAGCTTCCTTTGTCAAAAGCTACCAATGGCTCTTCATTCAATCGCATTTTGCACCTGTGTCTGTTAAATAATGATTACAGATGTTAGCTAATGTCATAAAAAAGAGAAAATTAATAGCAAGTAGATGGCATTCCTAATAGATTGTGCAGTTCAAGGGCTCCAGAGAAGCTAAGAAAACGATCATTTGCCATTATATGTGCATAATTATCCTGGCAGCTGATGGTTATAATCCTTGGAGTAAAGAGAAAGTAAAGTTGTTTATCTATTCATTTGGTATTTTAATAATCTAGTACTTGGGATCTCTCATTTTCTCTTCTACTTTACAGTGGTATTCTGTTCACTGATTTGTGCTACATTGATATACATTTTGTGATCACCATTTGTTTTTGAGCCTCTTTGTAATGAGATAATATAAAAAACACCATAGTTATGGATTTTTATAATACGTGAGTACAGAGTAGGCTGCTCCTTTCCCGAGAAACTCCTCCCTGTCACCAGTAGGGCCTAGTGGCATACATATCATACCAGCATCAGAAAAAGGGAAATGCAAAATAGAATGTAACTTAACGTTCTGTACTGCTCATCTGAATCTACAACTTGGGAAAGGTAGAAAAGGTCAAGATCTTGAACGACAATTAAGCCCCATTAGATTCTTTGGTGGGAATTTGTAAAGATAAAAATATTGTACAAATGTCATTTTTAGTATGAAAATGGTACATTAGGAATATTCCCTGGTATTCAATGAACATGAATTTCTTAGTCAAATCAACAATCTTAAAAATGATATCAACAATGAAAGTTTGCATTTAGGGGAGGTGGAGCCCAGATGGCTGAATAGGAACAGCTCCGGTCTACAGCTCCCAGCATGAGCGACACAGAAGTCGGGTGTTTTCTGCATCTCCATCTGAGGTACTGGGTTTATCTCACTAGGGAGTGCCAAACAGTGGGTGCAGGACAGTCCATGTAGCGCACTGTGTGCGAGCCAAAGCAGGGTGAGGCATTGCCTCACTCAGGAAGTGCAAGGGGTCAGGGAGTTCCCTTTCCTAGTCAAAGAAAGGGGTGACAGATGGCACCTGGAAAATCGGGTCACTCCCAACCTAATACTGCGCTTTTCCAATGGGCTTGGAAAACGGCAAACCAGGAGATTGTGTCCCGCACCTGGCTCAGAGGGTCCTACACCCACGGAGTCTCGCTGATTGCTAGCACAGCAGTCTGAGATCAAACTGCAAGGCAGCAGCGAGGCTGGGGCAGGGGCGCCTGCCATTGCCCAGGCTTGCTTAAGTAAACAAAGCAGCCAGGAAGCTCGAACTGGGTGGAGCCCACCACAGCTCAAGGAGGCCTGCCTGCCTCTGTAGGCTCCACCTCTGGGGGCAGGGCACAAAGAAAAAGTCAGCAGTAACCTCTGCAGACTTAAATGTCCCTGTCTGACAGCTTTGAAGAGAGTAGTGGTTCTCCCAGCACTCAGCTGGAGATCTGAGAATGGGCAGACTGTCTCCTAAAGTGGGACCCTGACCCCCGAGCAGCCTAACTGGAGGCACCCCCCAGTAGGGACAGACTGACACCTCACTCGGCCGGGTACTCCTCTGAGACAAAACTTCCAGAGAAACGATCAGATCAGACAGCTGAATTTGCAGTTCACGAAAATCCGCTGTTCTGCAGCCACCGCTGCTGACACCCAGCCAAACAGGTTCTGGAGTGGACCTCTAGCAAACTCCAACAGAACTGCAGCTGAGGGTGCTGTCTGTTAGAAGGAAAACTAACAAACAGCAAGGACACCCACCCCAAAAACCCATCTGTACATCACCATCATCAAAGACCAAAAGTAGAAAAAACTACAAAGATGGGGAGAAAACAGAGCAGAAAAACTGGAAACTCTAAAAAGCAGAGTGCCTCTCCTCCTCCAAAGGAACACAGTTCCTCACCAGCAAAGGAACAAAGCTGGACGGAGAATGACTTTGACGAGTTGAGAGAAGAAGGCTTCAGACGATCAAACTACTCCAAGCTACAGGAGGAAATTCGAACCAATGGCAAAGAAGTTAAAAACTTTGAAAAAAACTTAGATGAAGGTTTAACCAAAATAACCAATGCAGAGAAGTGCTTAAAGGAGCTGATGGAGCTGAAAGCCAAGTTTCGAGAACTACGTGAAGACTGCAGAAGCCTCAGTAGCCAATGTGATCAACTGGAAGAAAGGGTATCAGTGATGGAAGATGAAATGAATGAAATGAAGTGAGAAGGGAAGTTTAGAGAAAAAAGAATAAAAAGAAATGAACAAAGCCTCCAAGAAATATGGGACTAGGTGAAAAGACCAAACCTATGTCTGATTGGTGTACTTGAAAGTGACAGGGAGAATGGAACCAAGTTGGAAAACACTCTGCAAGATATTATCCAGGAGAACTTCCCCAATCTAGCAAGGCAGGCCAACATTCAGATTCAGGAAATACGAAGAAGGCCACAAAGATACTCCTCGAGAAGAGCAACTCCAAGACACATAATTG
Source organism: Hylobates moloch (assembly GCF_009828535.3). NCBI lineage: Eukaryota > Metazoa > Chordata > Mammalia > Primates > Hylobatidae > Hylobates > Hylobates moloch. The sequence continues at coordinate 7,445,729 of NW_026652286.1, read as the reverse complement.
TCAGATTCACCAAAGTTCTAATGAAGGAAAAAATGTTAAGGGCATCCAGAGAGAAAGGTTGGGTTACCCACAAAGGGAAGCCCATCAGACTAACAGCTGATCTCTCAGCAGAAACTCTACAAGCCAGAAGAGAGTGGGGGCCGATATTCAACATTCTAAAAGAAAAGAATTTTCAACCCAGAATTTCATATCCAGCCAAACTAAGCTTCATACATGAAGGAGAAATAAAATACTTCAAAGACAAGCAAATGCTGAGTGACTTTGTCACCACCAGGCCTGCCCTAAAAGAGCTCCTGAAGGAAGCACTAAACATGGAAAGGAACAACCGGTACCAGCCACTGCAAAAACATGCCAAATTGTAAAGACCATCGAGGCTAGGAAGAAACTGCATCAACTAACAAGCAAAATAACCAGCTAACATCATAATGACAGGATCAAATTCACACATAACAATATTAACTTTAAATGTAAATAGGCTAAATGCTCCAATTAAAAGACACAAACTGGCAAATTGGATAAGGAGTCAAGACCCATGAGTGTGCTGTATTCAGGAAACCCATCTCACGTGCAGAGACACACACAGACTCTAAATAAAGGGATGGAGGAAGATCTATCAAGCAAATGGAAAACAAAAAAAGGCAGGGGTTGCAATCCTAGTCTCTGATAAAATAGACTTTAAACCAACAAAGATCAAAAGAGACAAAGAAGGCCATTACATAATGGTAAGGGGATCAATTCTACAAGAAGAGCTAACTATCCTAAATATATATGCATCCAATACAGGAGCACCCAGATTCATAAAGCAAGTCCTGAGTGACCTACAAAGAGACTTAGACACTCACAGAATAATAATGGGAGATTTTAACACCCCATTGTCAACATTAGACAGATCAACGAGACAGAAAGTTAACAAGGATACCAAGGAATTGAACTCAGCTCTGCACCAAGGAGACCTAATAGACATCTACAGAACTCTCCACCCCAAATCAACAGAATATACATTCCTTTCAGCACCGCACCACACCTATTCCAAAATTGACCACACAGTTGGAAGTAAAGCCCTCCTCAGCAAATGTAAAAGAACAGAAATTATAACAAACTGTCTCTTAGACCACAGTGCAATCAAACTAGAACTCAGGATTAAGAAACTCCTCAAAACTGCTCAACTACATGGAAACTGAACAACCTGCTCCTGAGTGACTACTGGGTACATAACGAAATGAAGGCAGAAATAAAGATGTTCTTTGACACCAAGGAGAACAAAGACACAACATACTAGAATCTCTGGGACACATTCAAAGCAGTGTGTAGAGGGAAATTTATAGCACTAAATGCCCACAAGGGAAAGCAGGAAAGATCCAAAATTGACACCCTGACATCACAATTAAAAGAACTAGAAAAGCAAGAGAAAACACATTAAAAAGCCAGCAGAAGGCAAGAAATAACTAAAATCAGAGCAGAACTGAAGGAAATAGAGACACAAAAAACCCTTCAAAAAATTAATGAATCCAGGAGCTGGTTTTTTGAAAAGATCAACAAAACTGATAGACCGCTAGCAAGACTAATAAAGAAAAAAAGAAAGAAGAATCAAATAGACACAAAAAAAGATAAAGAGGATATCACCACCAATCCCACAGAAATACAGTCTACCATCAGAGAATACTATAAACACCTCTATGCAAATAAACTAGAAAATCTAGAAGAAATGGATAAATTCCTTGACAAATACACCCTCTCCCAACTAAACCAGGAAGAAGTTGAATCTCTGAATAGACCAATAACAGGCTCTGAAATTGTGGCAATAATCAATAGCTTACCAACCAAAAAGAGTCCAGGACCTGATGGACTCACAGCCGAATTCTATCAGAGGTATAAGGAGGAACTGGTACCATTCCTTCTGAAACTATTCCAATCAATAGAAAAAGAGAGAATCCTCTCTAACACATTTTATGAGGCCAGCGTCATCCTGATACCAAAGCCAGGCAGAGACGCGACCAAAAAACAGAATTTCAGACCAATATCCTTGATGAACATTGATGCAAAAATCCCCAGTAAAATACTGGCAAACCAAATCCAGCAGCACATCAAAAAGCTTATCCACCATGATCAAGTGGGCTTCATCCCTGGGATGCAAGGCTGGTTCAACATACACAAATCAATAAATGTAATCCAGCATATAAACAGAACCAAAGACAAAAACCACATGATTATCTCAATAGATGCAGAAAAGGCCTTTGACAAAATTCAACAACACTTCATGCTAAAAACTCTCAATAAATTAGGTATTGATGGGACTTATCTCGAAATAAGAGCTATCTATGACAAACCCACAGCCAATATCATACTGAATAGGCAAAAACTGGAAGCATTCCCTTTGAAAACTGGCACAAGACAGGGATGCCCTCTCTCACTACTCCTATTCAACATAGTGTTGGAAGTTCTGACCAGGGCAATCAGGCAGGAGAAGGAAATAAAGGGTATTCAATTAGGAAAAGAGAAAGTCAAACTGCCCTGTTTGCAGATGACATGATTGTATATCTAGAAAACCCCATTGTCTCAGCCCAAAATATCCTTAAGCTGATAAACAACTTCAGCAAAGTGTCATGATGCAAAATCAATGTACAAAAATCACAAGCATTCTTGTACACCAATCACAGACAAACAGAGAGCCAAATCATGAGTGAACTCCCATTCACAATTGCTTCAAAGAGAGTAAAATACCTAGGAATCCAACTTACAAGGGATGTGAAGGACCTCTTCAAGGAGAACTACAAACCACTGCTCAATGAAATAAAAGAGGATACAAACAAATGGAAGAACATTCCATGCTCATGGGTTGGAAGAATCAATATCGTGAAAATGGCCATACTGTGCAAGGTAATTTATAGATTCAATGCCATCCCCATCAAGCTACCAATGACTTTCTTCACAGAATTGGAAAAAACTACTTTAAAGTTCATATGGAACCAAAAAAGAGCCCGCATCACCAAGTCAATCCTAAGCCAAAAGAACAAAGCTGAAGGCATCACGCTACCTGACTTCAAACTATACTACAAGGCTACAGTAACCAAAACAGCATGGTACTGGTACCAAAACAGAGACATAGATCAATGGAACAGAACAGAGCCCTCAGAAATAATGTCGCATATCTACAACTATCTGATCTTTGACAAACCTGACAAAAACAAGAAATGGAGAAAGGATTCCCTATTTAATAAATGGTGCTGGGAAAACTGGCTAGCCATATGTAGAAAGCTGCAACTGGATCCCTTCCTTACACCTTATACAAAAATTAATTTAAGATGGATTAAAGACTTACATGTCAGACCTAAAACCATAAAAACCCTAGAAGAAAACCTAGGCAATGCCATTCAGGACATAGGCGTGGGCAAGGACTTCATGTCTAAAACACCAAAAGCAATGGCAACAAAAGCCAAAATTGACAAATGGGATCTAATTAAACTAAAGAGCTTCTGCACGGCAAAAGAAACAACCATCAGAGTGAACAGGCAACCTACAAAATGGGAGAAAATTTTCACAACCTACTCATCTGACAAAGGGCTAATATCCAGAATCTACAATGAACTCAAACATATTTACAGGAAAAAAAACAAACAACCCCATCAAAAAGTGGGCGAAGGACATGAACAGACACTTCTCAAAAGAAGACATTGATGCAGCCAAAAAACACATGAAAAAATGCTCATCATCACTGGCCATCAGAGAAATGCAAATCAAAACCACAATGAGATACCATCTCACACCAGTTAGAATGGCCATCATTAAGAAGTCAGGAAACAACAGGTGCTGGAGAGGATGTGGAGAAATAGGAACACTTTTACACTGTTGGTGGGACTGTAAACTAGTTCTACCATTGTGAAAGTCAGTGTGGCAATTCCTCAGGGATCTTGAACTAGAAATACCATTTGACCCAGCCATCCCATTACTGGGTGTATACCCAAAGGACTATAAATCATGCTGCTATAAAGACACATGCACACGTATGTTTATTGCGGCACTGTTCACAATAGCAAAGACTTGGAACCAACCCAAATGTCCAACAACGATAGACTGGATTAAGAAAATGTGGCATATATACACCATGGAATACTATGCAGCCATAAAAAATGATGAGTTCATGTCCTTTGTAGAGACATGGATGAAACTGGAAACCATCATTCTCAGTAAACCATCGCAAGGACAAAAAACCAAACACTGCATGTTCTCACTCATAGGTGGGAATTGAACAATGAGAACACATGGACACAGGAAGGGGAACATCACACTCCAGGGACTGTTGTGGGTTGGGTGGAGGGGGGAGGGACAGCATTAGGAGATATACCTAATGCTAAATGACGAGTTAATGGGTGCAGCACAACAACATGGCACATGGATACATATGTAACAAACCTGCACATTGTGCACACGTACCCTAAAACTTAAAGTATAATAATAATAAAATAATATACAAGAAAATAAAAAAAGGAAAGTTTGCATTTAATGAATGCAAATGACCAGGCACTTTGCTAAGTGTGTTATGACTGTAAGCTCATGTCATGCTTAAAACAATTTCTCGTATGCTCCCCTGTGTATTAGTTTTCTGTTGCTGCGGTAACAAATTATCATAAGCTTTTGGCTTAAAACAACACAAATGTATTATGGGACAGTTCTCAAGGTCAGAGGTCTAAAATGGATCTCATTGGGCTAAAATTAAGATGTCAGCAGAGATGCATTCATTTCTGAAAACATAGAGGAGAATCTCTTTCCTTGCCTATTTCAGCTTATAGGGGCCACCTATATTATAGGGTTGCAATATATATAGGCTTATATAGGCCTGAGGCTTCATTCATGTGAACTAACATATTCACAGGTTCTGGGAATTAAGAAGTAGACATTTTTGGAGGGTCATTATCTTGCTAACTTCGCCCTCCAGTCTAGTGAAAGTGAGACTTTTAAATTAAAAATCTGACCACATCTTTTGCCTGTCACAATTCTTTCTTTCCTAAAACCTCTTTTAAGACTCCTTGTTTCAGTATGAAAATATGACCTTCAAGCTCCAGAAAGGTCTAGCTCCTCCATCTCTCATTTTTCCCTATTGTCCTCTTCACTCCCATGCTAGCTTTGCTGTGGACCTGTTACTTGATAGACGTACTCTTGTTTTCCAAGTCTGGGTATACGATGTCTTCTATCTAGAATGCTAATCCAAAGTAGCTTTGCATTGTAACTTCTATTTTTCCTTCTGCCTCTGTATAAAGCATCATTTTACATGTTCTCAAGAAAGCCTGCACTACCCGCAAACCTCTGCCAATTAATTTACCTATTTAATTATTTATGTAGACTCTTATGTATGTACATTTCTTTGTGTTCACCTTGTTCTGGCACTTCTGTTTCTGTATACTAGGGATATGGATGGAAACATAACAGATAATGTTCTGGCTTTCATGACATTTATTTTCTGATGATGGCAGATAGATGACACATAATAAACAAATATTTAGTGTGTCAGATGGTGCAAGTACAACAAAGAAAAATAAAGCTGGATAAGAGATGAGAGACAAGTGTGGGAGTCATTTTAGACAGATAAGTCAAAAAGTGCTTCTATAAAATGGTGACATCTGAAAAGATTAAGAATGGAGAAGACAGAGTAATTCTTGGAGATATTTAAGGCAAGAACATTCCAGGCAGATGCAACAGTAAATGTGAAGACCAAGAGATAAGATGGTGTGTTTGAAGCCCTGCAACCAGAATTTCTCCACCTCATTGTAATTGTAGTGGTCTCAAATTTACACAGTAATGTGATCATTCGAACAATTATCTTCTGCCTCAACTAGCCTTTGAACTTCATGAGAGAAGCCATTCCCTCTGATTTTACTGACTATAGTATCCTATACTGCTGGACACATTAGTGACCCTCAAAAATGTTTCTGGGATGAATGAATAAACAACCCTATGCATGGTGTTATTCTGATCCCATCTTACTATGAGGAAACTGAGGATGAAAACATTTAATAACTTTCCAAGGTCGTATCAATGGCAATGCTATGCTGCAAGTCCAAAACTATTTGACAGCAAAGTCCATGTTTTTAACCATTTGGCTGTATTGTCTACAAAATTTTTTGGAGGGTTTAAGTTAACTTGTTTTCTTAATGAGGGAAATGACTTAGAATAGGTAGATGTATATTGATTACCAACTACAGTAACATATAAACATAGGCATAGCTGTTCAAAGTCTTTTTCTCATAAAATGATGAGAATAATGTCCATCTCAAAGTTTGTTTAAATTAAGGCCTTGCATAAAATAATAAACATAAAAGCACTAAGCAAATGGTAAAGTATTACTGTAGCCATCACCATATTGCACATGGAATGCCTAAGCAGTAAAACTCATAAGTTGTTTATGGTCCTGATAAAAGTTTAATGGTGATACGCAGAAAGCATTATCATATTCATATTCACACACCACGGATTATTCTTTTTCAGCCTACACTTCCATTGGGAAAATACTTTTCCCTCTAAAAGAGGTGAACTATCTGTTCTTTCCAAAGGGTAGGGGAGAACTGAGAAATAGCAGACCTTCTTCTCCAGAAAAGGGGATTGAGTGGTTTTCAGAACAGAGAATGACAGACAATGAGAGAGAAAGTTAAAAATATACATTTTGGAGGGTACATTTTCAAAGTATATTGGTATGATTATACTATGAGAACTTTTGATAGACATTTTGACTTAAAGTGAATCTTAAAATAAATTGATAATTGTTTAAAGCATAGTAATAAGAGCTAGATTTAAATAATGACTGAATTAGCATAAAACAACTTCTGGGTGGGACATATGGCAGATGATAATTTGAACTATATAGAAGGGAATAATTCAGCCTATATAAGACTATTTCTGAATATATTTTTGCTAAAATTTTTTCCACAATATTTTGCTAGGAAGAAAATGTATATTTACATGAGAAATACGATGAATATTATTTATTGTTTATTATATATAATTTGGTTAATATTAACCACATTTAAATTATATGTGGTTCTCATTGATTTGTGTGAAACTGACTCACTCTCAGTTAAACCTATTGTTCCTGGAAGGAAAATTTAATTCAGGACTTTATGAATCTGTCATTATGAATCAAAAAGAATAATGCTTTTAAAATATATTTTAGTTATGCAGTTTAAAAAGGCAATATATGACTTCGAAATGGCTGACCAGATGCATTTTGTACTTGCCTCCTCCACTAAGAAGAAACAAAGTAGTGAGTAGATAATCACACTTCAAATAGATCATCCAAGAGAGAACACTGGAATTCAATAGAAAAGTGATTGGAAATACTAAAGCAATGAAGGAGGAGGAAGCAAGGCAGCCTGATCAGTCAGGATCAGCTGGGAGCTGAAAGAGAGTCCCCAACACAGGGAAAGGCTATGCGAGAGACCCTTAGCAGTCCATGTTTCCACCATGGACTCATGAGAAGTCGTCAACCCTTGCAGGCCCTAAAACTAACACTAGGAGCTGTCAGGAGACTGTGCAATGGCACCGCTTCGGGAAAGGAACTCACCCTGTTTCCTACACTAGATATGAACAGCTACGCCAAGATGTCATTTTAGAGCCCCATCCCTAACACACTGTGTATTCTCCCAGAAACTAGCAACACTGGGGCTGAGAAGCAAGAGAAGCACAGGCTGCTGCTTTAGGGCTGAGGCTGAGGTTCGAGCACAGGGGCTGAGGCTCTGGTGCTACTAGGGCAGAGGTGCGTGTAGAGTACACAGTTTCAATTTATTTGCCTAGTCAGCACTGCTCCACTTCTTGTCAGGGCAGCAGCACAGCCATTGCTGTCCCTAACCTGAGCATTCTGCTGGTGGCTTGAAGACCACCACACCCTTTTTTCCCATGGCTGGTGCCCCACACACCATCAGAGGACCTGAGTAAAAGCCTAAATGACCAGGCTATGTATGCTCCATCCCAGGCCATGCAATCAGGGCCTGGGGATTGCTCTGCCCAGTCCATCACCATGGTCCCCTAAACACTCCTCTTGGTGGACTGAACACTCCTCCTAAGATTGGGCCTGCCTATCTGGCTGCTATATCACAACTGGTGCCTATCTGTATGTCCCACCTGTGGGCCTGGACACTGGCCCACTCAATTCACCACAGTTACGACCAATGTTAATGTGTACTGCTCAGGAGCCAGAGGGTCATCCTGCCACTGCCACTGTCATCACCTGTGCCTCACCAGCTGCCTAGGAGCCTGAGAGCCTTCCCCTCAGCCTGACCCACTGTGGCTATTACTGGCATCTGAGTAAGCCACCTGGTGGCCCATGAATCATCCTGCCTTTACCAGCTAACACTGATGCCAGCGTACACATACACTGTTCGAGGGCCCAAGGCAGGCATGCTCGGCCCATTGTTGCCACCACTGGGGCCCAAAAATCAGCCTACCTGGAGTACCAGTCCTGAGGAAAACTTTGCCATAGCCCTCACCCGTAAGTGCATGCTAAGCAATTCAGAAAATCATAGATACCACTGATGCTGTATATAGTCAAATACAGAGGCTACTCTATGGCAGATACCCAGAATCAAAGCAAACATACACTACCCAACCAAAACCATAGATTAATCTTTAGTAAAAAGCTCTCCCCTATGAAAAAATAATTTAAAAGACAGAAAAAAGCAACTATTACACCAGATGTATAGATATAAACATAAAGACACCTCAAACATTAAAAATAAAGAAAATATGATGACACCTCCAAAGGAGCATGATAATTCTCCAGCAACAGAGCACAATAAAAAATAAATTTATAAGATTCTAGAAAAAAGAATTCAAATTATTTATTCTAAAAAAGCTAGTGAGATACAAAATAATTGTTAACAGCAACACAAAAATCAGAAAATAATTTAGGATATGAATGAGAAATTAACCAAAGAGAAAGATATCATAAAAAAGAATCAAACAGAAATACTGGAAATAAAGAACTCACTGAATGAAAAACAAAATACCTGACAAAGCTTCAACAATAAACTGGATAAAGCAGAAGAAAGAAACTCAGAATTTGAAGACAGGTCTTTTGAAATAACTCACTTGGACAAAAAGAAAAAAAGAGTGAGCAAAGTGTTTGTGACATATAAAACATCATAAAGTGACCAAATCTTTAAATTGTCAAGAGTCCCAAGAGGCAAAGAGAGAATGAAAGAATTATAAAAACTAGTTAACAAAAATAGGATGGATGAAAACTTCCCAAGTCTAGCAAGAGCATTAGACACTCATTACAGGAGGCTCTGTGATCCCTAAATAAATAAAATGCAAAAGGTCTTCTTTATCATATAATATAGTCAAACTGTTCAAAGTGAAAGACAGAGAGAGATTTTTAAAAATCACATGAGAAATAACCTAGAGACCTGTAAAAGAACTCCTGTTAGAAAAACAGCAGTTTTCTCAGGAGAAACTTTTCAGGTCAGCAAAGAACAGGATAATATATTTAAAGTGCTAAAAGAAAAATAAAAACTTCCAGCTGAGCATACTATATGTAGCAAAATTATCCTTCAGAAATAAAAGAGAAATAGCCTTTCTTAGATAAGCAAAAGCTTAGGGAATTCATCTCCACTAGACTAGCCCTACAAGAAAGGCTCAAGGGAGTAAAAAACCTTAAATCAAAAGGGCATTTACCATCATCAAAACACCAGAAAGTATAAAACTAACTGGTAAAGCAAACACACAAATGAGGAAGAGAAAGGACTCAAATGGTACTACTACATAAACCACCAAACCTCAGTGACAAACAATAAGATAAAAAGAAAGGAACAAAGAAAATACAAAAGAACCAAAAAACAATTAACAATATGACAGAAACAAAACCTAAAAATAACTATGAATGTAAATTGATTAAATTTTCTATTTAAAAGATATAGATTGGCAAAGGGATAAAAAACTTAATCTAACTATATGCTCCCTACTAGAAACACACTTTACCTATAAAGACAAATATAGATTGAAAGTAAAGAAATGTAAAAAGATATTCCAGGCAAATGAAAATCAAATGCCAACAAGAATAGCTATACATATATTGGTTAAACCAGACATTAAGTAAAAACTGTGGTAAAAGACAAAAAAAGATCATTATATAATTAAAAAGGGATCACTGCAGCAGCAAGAGGATATGAAAACCTTAAATATATGTGCATCCAACACCAGATCATCTAGAAAGAAAATCAACAAAGAAAAGCAAGATTTAAATTGGAATTTAGACCAAATGAACTTAACATTTATTTACAGAACATTTTATTCAACAACTACAGATATGTATTCTTCTCAGCAGTACATGGAAAAGTCTCTAGGATAGACCAGAATGTTAGACCACAAAACAAATTCAACATTTACTTTAAGTGAAATCATATCAAGTGTCTTTTCATACCACAATGGAATAAAATTAGATTAATAGCAAGAGGCATTTTGGAAATGATACAAATACATAGAAATTCAACAACATGTTCCTGAACAACCACTGGGTCAACAAAGAGGTTAAGATGGAAATAAAAAAGAATTGAAACAAATGAATATGGAAACACGATATACCAAAACCTATGAGATACAAAAAAAACCCCAATAATAAGCAGGAAGTTTATAGCAATAAATGTCTACAGCAAAAAATTATAAAGATGTCAAAAAAATCTAAAGATGGATTTCAATAAATTAGAAAAGCGAGAATAAACCAAAGCCAAAATTAGCAAGTGAAGGAAATAATAATAATCAGAGCAGAACTAAGTAAAAGAGACTAAAAAAAAAAGGAAAAAGGATCAATGAAATAGAAAGTTGGTTCTTCAAATAGGTAAACAAAAGTAATAAATCACTAGCTAAAGTAACCACAAAGAGAGAAGACCCAAATAAACAAAACCGGAAATGAAACATCACAACTGATGTCAAGGAGACATCAAAACTGATACCACAGAAATACAGAAGTTCATCAGAGACTATTATGAACAAATATTTGCTCACAAACTGGAAAACCTATAAAAAATTAATAAATTCCTGGAAATATACAATCTACCAACCTGAAATTAAGAAGAAATAGAAAACCTGAACAGACCAATAATTAGTAACGACATTGAATCAGTGAGAAAAAGTCTTACATCAAAGGAGCACAGTGACTAGCCTGGCCAACACGGTGAAAACCCGTCTGTACTAAAAATACAAAAACTACCTGGGCAGTAGAGGTGCGCGCCTGTAATCCCAGCTATTTGCGAGGCTGAGGCAGAAGAATAACTTGAACCCAGGAGGTGGAGATTGCGGTGTGCCAAGATCATGCCACTGCACCCCAATCTGGGTGACAGAGTGAGACCCGGTCTCAAAAACAAACAAACAAAAATCCACAGGACCAGATGGGCACAGCTAGATTCTACCAACTATATAAAGAAAAACTAATAGCAATCCTAAAACTATTCCAAAAAATTGAAGAGGTGGGAATTCTCCCTAACTCATTCTATGAAGCCAGCATTACCCTGATAACAAAAGCAGACAAGGACACAAAAGAAAAAGAAAACTAACAATGATAGACTGGATTAAGAAAATGTGGCACATATACACCATGGAATACTATGAAGCCATAAAAAAGGATGAGTTCATGTCCTTTGTAGGGACATGGATGAAGCTGGAAACCATCATTCTCAGCAAACTATTGCAAGGACAAGAAACCAAATACCGCATGTTCTCACTCATAGGTGGGAATTGAACAATGAGGACACATGGACACAGGAAGGGGAACATCACACACCAGGCCTGTTGTGGGGTGGGGGAAGAGGGGAGGGATAGCATTAGGAGATATACCTAATGTTAATGACGAGTTAATGGGTGCAGCACACCAATATGGTACATGTATACATATGTAACAAACCTGCACGTTGTGCACATGTACCCTAAAGCTTAAAGTACAATAAAAACAAAATAAATAAAAAAACTAGAGACCAATACCCCTGCTGAACATAGATGTAAAAATTGTCAACAAAATACTAATTAACCAAATTTACAGCTCATCAAAAAGATGATACACCATCACAAGTGGTATTTACATCATGGTTTGTAAGTGGTTTAACATATGCAAATTAATATATGTGATACACCACATCAATAGCATGAAGGACAAAAACCAATTGATTATATCACTAGATGCCAAAAAAATGGACAAATTCAACAACGCTTTATGAAAAAAAATCTTAATCTATACATAGGAGGAACACACTTTTAAACAATAAAGTCTATATATGACACACCTATAGTTAACATCATAATGAAGGGGAAAAAGTTGGAAGCCTTATCCCTAAGAATTGGAAAAAGACAAGAATGACCACTTTTACCACTCCAATTCTACATCGTACTTGATGTCCTAGCCAGATAAATCAGGCTAGAGAAAGAAACAGAAAGCATCCAAATTGGAAAAGAGAAAGTCAAATTGCCCCTCTGCTGCTGCTATAATCTTATATTTAGAAAAACCAAAAGGCTCCACCAAAAAACTCTTACAGCTGATAAGAAAGTTCAGAAATGTTGAAGGATACAAAGTTAACAATAGTCAGTAATGTTTGTATACACTAATAATGAAATAGCTTTAAAATAAATCAAGAAGACACATTTACAATAGCTAAAAAAGAAATACCTAGGAATACATTTAACCAAGAATGTGAACAATCCATACAAGGAAAACTACAAAACATTGATGTAAGAAATTGTAGAGGTCAAAGAAATGAAAACACATCCCATGCTCATGAATTGGAAGAATGAATTTCATTAAAATGATCATACTGCCCAAAGCAATATACAAATTCACTCCAATCCTTATCAAAATACCAATGTTATTTTCCACAGAAATAGAAACAAATACAATTCAAAAATATGCACGGAACCAAAAAGGAGCCTAAATAGCCAAATCAATCTTGAGCAAAAAGTACAAAACTAAAGGTATCACACTATCTGACTTCAGAATATATTACTAGGCTATAGTAACCAAAAACAAGATTTTAATGGTAAAAATCACACAGAACAATGGAACAAACAGAGACCCCAGAGATAAATCAATATATTTATAGCCAATTGATTTTTGACAAATACATCAAGAACATACACTGGAGAAAAGACACCCTTTTCAATAAATGGTGATGGGAAAATTGGATGTCCACATGCAGAAGAAAGAAACTGGGCTCCTATCTCTCACCATATACAAAAATCAGCTCAAGATTGATTGAGAAGGATTTTAATGGTTTTAGGTCTAACATTTAAGTCTTTAATCCATCTTGAATTAATTTTTGTATAAGGTGTAAGGAAGGGATCCAGTTTCAGCTTTCTACATATGGTTAGCCAGTTTTCCCAGCACCATTTATTAAATAGGGAATCCTTTCCCCATTGCTTGTTTTTGTCAGGTTTGTCAAAGATCAGATAGTTGTAGATATGCGGCATCATTTCTGAGGGCTCTGTTCTGTTCCATTGATCTATATCTCTGTTGTGGTACCAGTACCATGCTGTTTTGGTTACTGTAGCCTTGTAGTATAGTTTGAAGTCAGGTAGCGTGATGCCTCCAGCTTTGTTCTTTTGGCTTAGGATTGACTTGGCAATGCGGGCTCTTTTTTGGTTCCATATGAACTTTAAAGTAGTTTTTTCCAATTCTGTGAAGAAAGTCATTGGTAGCTTGATGGGGATGGCATTGAATCTATAAATTACTTTGGGCAGTATGGCCATTTTCACGATATTGATTCTTCCAACCCATGAGCATGGAATGTTCTTTCATTTGTTTGCATCTTCTTTGATTTCATTGAGCAGTGGTTTGTAGTTCTCCTTGAAGAGGTCCTTCACATCCCTTGTAAGTTGGATTCCTAGGTATTTTATTCTCTTTGAAGCAATTGTGAATGGGAGTTCACTCATGATTTGGCTCTCTGTTTGTCTGTGATTGGTGTACAAGAATGCTTGTGATTTTTGTACATTGATTTTGTATCCTGAGACTTTGCTGAAGTTGCTAATCAGCTTAAGGAGATTTGGGGCTGAGATAATGGGATTTTCTAGATATACAATTATGTCATCTGCAAACAGGGACAGTTTGACTTCCTCTTTTCCTAATTGAATACCCTTTATTTCCTTCTCCTGCCTGATTGCTCTGGCCAGAACTTTCAGCACTATGTTGAATAGGAGCGGTGAGAGAGGACATCCCTGTCTTGTGCCAGTTTTCAGAGGGAATGCTTCCAGTTTTTGCCCATTCAGTATGATATTGGCTGTGGGTTTGTCGTATATAGCTCTTATTATTTTGAGATATGTCCCATCAATACCTAATTTATTGAGAGTTTTTAGCATGAAGGGTTGTTGAATTTTGTCAAAAGCCTTTTCTGCATCTATTGAGATAATCATGTGGTTTTTGTCTTTGGTTCTGTTTATATGCTGGATTACATTTATTGATTTGTGTATGTTGAACCAGCCTTGCATCCCAGGGATGAAGCCCACTTGATAATCAAAACCACAGTGAGATACCATCTCACACCAGTTAGAATGGCCATCATTAAAAAATCAGGAAACAACAGGTGCTGGAGAGGATGTGGAGAAATAGGAACACTTTTACACTGTTGGTGGGACTGTAAACTAGTTCAACCATTGTGGAAGTCAGTGTGGTGATTCCTCAGGGATCTAGAACTAGAAATACCATTTGACCCAGCCATCCCATTACTGGGTATATACCCAAAGGACTATAAATCATGCTGCTATAAAGACACATGCACACGTATGTTTATTGCGGCACTATTCACAATAGCAAAGACTTGGAACCAACCCAAATGTCCAACAACAATAGACTGGATTAAGAAAATGTGGCACATATATACTATGGAATACTATGCAGCCATAAAAAATGATGAGTTCGTGTCCTTTGTAGGGACATGGATGAAACTGGAAAACATCATTCTCAGTAAACTATCGCAAGGACAAAAAACCAAACATCGCATGTTCTCACTCATAGGTGGGAATTGAACAATGAGAACTCATGGACACAGGAAGGGGACCATCACATTCCGGGGACTGTTGTGGGGTGAGGGGGGGCGGGGACAGCATTAGGAGATATACCTAATGCTAAATGACGAGTTAATGGGTGCAGGAAATCAACATGGCACATGGATACATATGTAACAAACCTGCACATTGTGCACATGTACCCTAAAACCTAAAGTATAATAAAAAAATAAAAAAAAAGATTGATTGAGAAGACTAAATGTTAAAACTCTAAACTGTAAAGCTATTTGAAGCAAATATAGCGAAAACACTTCAAGACATTGGTTTAGGCAAAAATTTTATGCTAAGACCTCAAAGGTATAGATGACTAAAACAGAAATAGACAAATGCGATTCTATTAAAAAGATTCTGCACAGCAAAGGAAACAATCAACAGAGTAAAGAGATAACCTACCAAATGAAAATACTTGCAAACTATTCATTCAACAAGGAACTAATAATATCCAGAATATACAAGGAGTTCAAAGAATGCAACAATATATAAACAAATCATCACACTAAAAGTGGACAAGTAATCTGAATAAACAATCCTTAAAAGAAGACATACAAATGACCAACAGGTATATTAAAAAAATCTTATCATTTATCGTAAGAGAAATGCAAATCAAAACCACAATGAGATATCATCTTACCCGAGTTACAATGGCTATTACTAAAAATAAACAAACAAAACAACAACAACAAAAAAACCAGATGCTTGTGAAGGTGTGGAAAAAAGGGAACTCTTATACACTGTTGGTGGGACTGTAAATTAGTACACCTACTATAAAAAACAGAATAGAGATTTCTCAAAAAACTAAAATAGAACTACCATACAATCTAGCAATCCCACTACTGGGAATTTATCCAAAGGAAAATAAGTCGGTATGTCAAAGAATACCTGCACTTGCATGATTATTGTAGCACTATTCACAAAAGCCAACATACTGAATCAACCTAAGTATCTATCAATGGATAAATGTATAAAGAAAATGTGGTAGGTATACACAGTGGAATACTGTTTAGCCACCAAAAAGAATGGAATTATTTTATTGGCAGTAACATGTATAGAACTGGAGGTCATTATACTAAGTCAAATAAGTCAGGCACTGAAAGACAAGTACCAGAAGTTCTCATTCTTAATTTAATTTTATTTAATTTAATTTTTTTTGAGATGGAGTTGGTGATAGAGAATAGAATGATATTATATATATATCAGAGGCTGGGAAGAGTGTAAGGATGGGAGGGGTAAATGGAGAGAGGTTGGTGAATAGGTACAAACTTACAGAGATATAGAAGAAATTACTTCGAATGCTTTATAGCAGATTAGGGTGACTACAGTTAGCAATAATATGCTGTATAATTCAAAGTATAAGAGAGGACTTGAACACATCAAAATAATAAATACTCAAGGTGATGGAGACCCTCAAATACCCTGACATCATTACTGAACAATTCGTTTATGTAAAGAAATACACACATGTACTCATATATATGTAAAATATGAAATGCCAGTAAAAAAAATACATAAAAATCCAATATAAGCTTATATTGTAAAATTCAAAATTACAGAGTGGTATAAAATGAAAAGTCCCATTTTCATACCCTGTGCTACTCAGTTCACAGAGGCACTTTTTTTTTTTTTTTTTTTTTTTGAGACAGAGTCTTTCTCTGTTGCCCAGGCTGGAGTGCGGTGGTGCAATCTGGGCTCACTGCAAACACAGAAGCATTTTTAAAGTTTATTTTCCTAGAGTACTACATAATTTTATTTTGATTTAATTTTTAATTGTTTTTCCTATTGGGTATTCTAAAGTGCGTCATATTCTTTATACATTTTGATTGTTATGTGAGTATATGTAAAAGTGGACCAAGAACCCGAATAGACAATTCTCCAAAACAGACATACAAATGACCAGCAGGTATATGAAAAAATTCTTATCATTAATCATTAGAGAAATGCAAATTGAAACCACAATGAGATATCATCTTACCTGAGTTAGAATGACTATGATAAAAAGATAAAAAATATGTATGTGTATACATATATATAAACATGGTGTACACAATATATATATTCACTACATGTATGTACATACTATATATATATATATATATATACACACACACACACATTCTGCTTATTCACTTAAAAATACTACTGAATTATCATTTGCAAGAATTTTTCAGTTGATTTTCTTTGGGTTTCCACATAATCATTTAATTTGTAAAAAATGATCATTTACATATCTCTTTTTAATTTTCATAATTTATGTATCTTTCTCTAATTTTGTTCACTGATGTTTCATCACCATTG
This sequence comes from Hylobates moloch, assembly GCF_009828535.3. Taxonomy (NCBI): domain Eukaryota; kingdom Metazoa; phylum Chordata; class Mammalia; order Primates; family Hylobatidae; genus Hylobates; species Hylobates moloch. Next base: position 7,428,413 of record NW_026652286.1, on the reverse strand, counting down.
GCTATAAAGAACATGCTGGCTATCCTGACTCTAATACTTTAATGGAGATGCTTCTGGTATATTTCACTAAGCATGATGCCATAATTAATATACAACTCTATTTGTGTTTAAGAAGATAGGAAATCTTCATACGTAGATAAGTGATAAACAGACAGATTATTTTATGTAGACAGTATACTAAGACACCATAGCCCAGACTAATTGCTCCTCAGGAGTGACCTCTTAGGAACTATTTAGGCCCCTAAGCTGGGGCTCACAGTTCTCCAGTGTGGAGAGAGGGTTATGTCCAGCGTCCTGTTGAGGAGGTGCAGACAGCAGCCTAAGGCTAATCAGCCAGCGAGCTTCCATAAAGCCTACACTCTGGAAGAGGATGAAGACAAGGAAAGCCAGAGACCAGCGCTTATGCACCATACTCCCTGTGGTGACCAATAATAATATCATTATTTATAATTATTTCTTTATTAGCATATATATAACAAAGCAGTATCTTAAGAGTCATTTTTAATTTCCTCTAGTTTTATTTTAATTTGCCTATTTTATTTTGTTTGTTTTTAATTTTACTTTTATTTTTTTTACTAAGTCAGCTAATGGTTTATCATGTTCACATTTTTTCCCCAAAAGATCAGCTGTTGACTTTTATATTTTTATGTTTTCATATTCATCAATATTGGTGAAGCAGCACTTGTTTACATTTTTGTGGTATTTAAGTACCTTGGTGAATGTAATTAAAAACGATGGTCTTTCCTTTAGGAAAATCTACATGCTTACACATGCTTAAAATGTTGCACACAGTTTTCAGGGAGTTTATTTCCCAGTCTGACATTCATTCATAGATCTTAAATTGAAAAGCTCTATTCCCAAATATTGTCAAAGAGTTTATCTGTTGAGTTTGCATGATAAAGTTAAGCTCAGTTCACAGTCATTGTACCTTTTACAATCAGGGACAATATTAACAGTTTCAGGATTCTACTACTGCTCGAAGTACCACTACAACTACTACTACTACTGATACTACTTCTACCACTACTATTTTAAAAGATTTCAGTTATATGCCAGGCAATATGATGAGCTCTTTCACTTACTAACTATGGCATAAACTCTAGGAAGAGAGTACTATTACTATCACCATTTTACAGATAATAAAAGTAAGACACAGAGAGGTGCAGAAATTAGCTTCGAACTATACAGCTAGCAATCATTACAGCCAGGAGGCAAACACTGGGAAGTCTAGCGCTAAAGGTGAGTGGTGTGTATCTGAAGAAAATTCATAATAAGCTCCATTGTCAATAGCCTCCTTACTGCTGCTCCATTTTTTATTTCCTTTACTTTAGTGCAGGAGATTTTGCATGCCACCAGACATTTGGCAATGCCTGGAGATACATTAAGTTGTCATAGATGCAGGGGCAGTGCTACTGGTATCTAGAGGATAGAGGCCAGGAGTGCTGCTAAATGTCTTACAATGCACCAAAGAGCTCCTGACAACAAGAAATCTTCCAGTCCAAATATCTATAGTATATTGAGAGAGCAGTTGTGAGACTACTTTAGAGAAACTGGCATGGAAATTTCAGAGTACTGTATTTGGCAGCAATAAGGCAAAATAAAAACAAGATTTGAGGAAACATCTTTAAATTATATTTGTTATATGCTATATTGCCCCTCTCCTGCAATTCATGTGTTTTAGTCTGAACCCCCAGTATTTCAGAACGTGACTGTATTTAGCAACAGGGCCTTTAAAGATGTGATTAAGTTAAAATGAGGCCATTGTGGGGTGCCTATTTCAAACTGACTGGTTTCCTGATAAGAAGAAATTTGGATACACAGAAAAACAACAGGCATGCAAGTGCCTAAAGGGAAGATCATGGGAAGAGGAAGCAAGATTATGAGCATTTGCAAGCCAAGGAGACAGACCTGGAACAGATTCTTCCCTTATGGCACTTAGAGGAAACTAACCCTGCTGGAACTCTGATCTTGGACTTCCAGCCTCCAGAACTGTGAGAAAATAAATTTTTGATTATTTAAGCCATTTAGTCTATGGTCTTTTGTTTTGGCAGTCCTATCAAACTAATACATCACTTAAGGTTATAAATAATTTTCAAGAACCTTTAGCACTCTTAAAGTATTCTTTTACATAATCCATTGCTTTGCTAATTAAAAATGATTCACCTCTTTGGTAAACCTTGTGTTTAATTGCATTTACTATGCAGCATTTTGTTAGCTTAATTTCCATTTTGTAGCAAAATCCACTTTAGCTTCCCATATCAGGCTGCCAGGGATTTAAAAAGTCTTTGAAACCTATATCCAAGTACACTGCCTCAATGAATCTGCTATGTGGACTGGTGGAGTTGGGGCTGGGTATTTGCTCCATATGCAAAATATCCTTTGGTATTTGGATACATTTTCAAAACTGTTGTCCTTCAAGGTTTGAGAAATCACCTCAAAAGTTAAACCAGTCAATTAAAACGTCCTCAAAATGCAAACTGTTAACTTTGCTAATATTTAATGTGAAACATCCTAAGCAATGCATTTTCAGAACATTTTCACAAATATTACCTAGAAACTGATTATAAAAATCAACATGTCTTTATTCTAAGTATTTGAAAACCAATGGATAAGTGAATATACAGTTCAAGCTAGAGACAGCCTAGATTTTAGCTTCATCCCATTTCTTTCTGTCAGGCTTTTTTTTTCAAAATTTCCTTGAGGAGTTTGTCATGTTTGGAGAGCAAAAGTGGACATCCCACAAAAGCACTTATCCTTCTTTTAAACGTAGTAGCATCCTTTGCTTGGCTGATGAAACAAGCAAATTTCATACTCTTTATCACTCTTGCTCTCATGCTCTCTTCCAAGGACGGTTCTTGAAACCTTTTCCCTTTCCCCATGCCAACTCGACAATACTACATCTATTGTTTGTCACTTATTTATTCTACCTGCTTTCTGTTGAGAATGAAACCTTTCGGATATTTTACAGTGAATAGAATGGCTTTCCTCCACTCATGAGACTAGGAAACAGTCCAAATAACAGTCTTTGTGTCAGTTCTTCTAAAATCTCCCTTCTGGCTAATAAAAGCTTAGGAATTAGGATGGGCATCTTGTAGATGGCCTATGTTATATTATCCTTATTATATTTTGACTCTTAAACCTGCCTCTGAGGCTTTCCATCGGTACCCATGGATGAATATTCATGTTACTAGAAAAATTAGTACATTGCTCAGTGAATCTATTGCTGTTGTTAATATAACTGCTATAGCTCCTATGCTCTTTCCAAGGAAAAGGAATTGTGCCTTATTTATTTGCTTTTGTTTTGTTTTGTGTTTTGGCTAGTTACTTCTTTCATTATCCACCTGCTTCCCAAGTTATATGCCTATATCAAAGCAAATTTTGAGCTTTTTTTTTTTTTTTACTATTTTTTTCTCAGCAGGCTGTTATCTTCTGCTAGAAGTTTCCTTTTGATTTCAAGGACACTTTTTTGTTGCTTACGATGACTAGGACAGGAGGTGCTATGGGCATTAGAAAGAAGGGTCAAGGGATGCTAAACATCTTGCAATTTGCAGAGCAGTTCCGACAAAGAAACATTTTTCCTGTCCCGAAGGGTAATAGCACACCTGTTGAAAAACACTGACAGCAATACTCTGGGTGTTACATTCTAGGTCAAGAAGTTAGAGTCAGAAGTGTTGGTTGCCTGAAAGATAAAACATTTCTTGACAAGATACTTTTGTTATTTTATACATCTGAAACCTTAGTTTTACACCGGAGGCCTCTGAGAGTAGGATGCATTATGTGCTGATGATGACATCTGGAGAATGACATTGGAAGTTGCTTCAATGCAGTGATGTTGTTGGAAGTTTATGTTGTCGAATATATCTCCCGCGAAATGCAAGTCTAAGCTGAGAGAGCAAGCATCAGTTACCATTTCTTCAGCAGACATTTCCTGGGCATCTTTTGTATTCCATGCTATGCTACGGTGCTCTGGAGCCGGAGATAAATTATATGGGATGCTTGCCTCCAAGGAGCTATGTTCTATTGAGTAACTGGCTTTAAAAAATTATGCCTCCTACCAATGGTTGACCTTATCAATGACTCTAAGTCTTCGGGATTCTTTGGATTTATGTATTAACTGCTCAAGGGATGACTTGAGGGTCCTCTCCTCCTGCTATGTGCATGGTAATTAGGGCCTGGAGAAATAAAGTTCCTGTTTTAAGGATTTAAATAATTTAAATGCCCTCATTGACGGAAGAAATAGATTCTGTGATTTAAGATAGGCAAATTAAGGGCCAAAGGAGCTCAAAGAAAGGTTTTGTTGATTTGTTTCTGGTTTTTATGTGTGTTTTTCTGTTTAAATTAATATATTAGTAACGAGTGTTTTGCAAATAGTGCATTTAATCGGATAGATCCCTGGAAGACTTTGGATGAAAAGTTTTATGGATCTCTAAGACTCTAGAAGAAGGAAGATGTAAAAGGTTTAAAGATACTAGAGATGAGTGGGAAGGTTGGGATGCAGGGATCATACAGTAAAATAGAAACTAGCATCAAGTTGGTTCTTCCATAAAATTTTTGTGACCCTGCTTATTTTTCATTCTCTCAGTTCAACTGTCAAAATCTGGAACCCAAAATTATTTATCAAGTTCCCTTTGTCTGACACCAAAACCCATTCATGTAATCACTTACCCCATAAACCATGTAATAAAATTCAGGATCACAGAAAGAAATTGCAGTCTCAGTAACCACTAATAATCAATATCTCTTTTTCTTTTATATATTCAGTCTCTCCCTCTTAATTGGACCTTACCTTTTGTCATTTAAATACATCCAAGTAGTACCCTCTTAGTTATTTTCAATTTATATGGAAGATAGTGGACACAGTTTACATATATTATTATATATATAATATATATAAAAATATCTTCCTTATCTATGTAATATATATATATATCTTCCATATATATAAAACTAACCATTACATTCATATATGAGGAATATATATATAATTATATATAATATATATAATCTTCCTTATATTATATTATATATTATATATATACATCTTCCATTTATTTTATATATATATATATCCCTGTTACATGTTCTTACACCATTTACTTTCCCTTCACACATCTTTACTTCAGTGACAATTTAGGTGGTTATGTGAGTAAAAATTTTCAATCCAAGATACCCTAAACCATGTGACATCAAATGCCATCTTAAGATTTACTCAATACTGTAACTTTAAGGCCTAGTTTAGTTCTAAATACATGGAAGGTATTCAGTACATATTTGAGTGAATAAGCTTTAGGTTGGTGCAAAAGTAATTGCAGTTTTTGTCATTACTTTCAATGGCAAAAACCTCAGTTACTTTTGCAGCAACCTAATATATCCACATTGTACCCTAGCCTGTTACACCAGTAATGAAATTAGAGTGAGATGGTTTGGAGTTCTGCTTCTTGTCCAAAGTATTCCATATTCACATATTCTATTTATCAACTCCTTGTTGATATCATGAACAAAATATCAACATGATATCATGTTGATATAATCTTTATAAATTTTTCCCCTTCCTGATCAGCCAACTTCCCTAAAGCAGTTACACTAAGGGAACTTCTAGCCAATAGAATTGTCTTTCTTGAAAGTCAGGAATTAGAAAACCTATATGCACTGAGAGTTAAAATAATAGAGAAAAAGGTAATTAGGTGAAGTAGAGAATTTAAACAAACAAACAAACAAACAACAAAAAAAAAAAAAGGAAAAAGGAATAATTCAGTTTTGACCAATCCCAGGCATTCATCTGACAAGTGACTCTGCCTCCCCACCTTTTTTTTTCCAGATTGAGGTGAAATAGAAAATAATTTGTGATGCAGTAGAGCTGAGTTAGCAAATTATGTTTCCTGGGTCCAATTTAGTTCACTGCCTGTTTTTGTATAACTTATAAACTAAGAATTTTTTAAAAAAGTTAATGAAGGTTGGAAATTTTCAAAATATCATATTTTGTGACATTGAGTAATTTTATGAAATTCAAATATCAGTATCCATAAAATTTTATTATAAAACAACCACACTCATTCATTTCTGTATTGTCTATCACTGCTGCTCTTCGTGCCGAAAAAGGGAGAACTGAGCAGTTGCAACAGAGACCATATGGCTCACAAAGTTGAAAATATTTACTATTTGGTCCTTTACCAAAAAAAAAGTTTGCTGACAACTGCAAAATCCTAAACTACTCATTTATTCCAGAATAAATTTTTGCAAAATAATTTCGCTGGAGTATAACACATACTCATGCTCAATATTATGTATAGAAGTGTACTTTAAGGCTAAGTTACTTTTGGATCATTTATTATTTAGGGTTGTCCATGGAATAAACTTCCTTTTTTATTTTTATTTTTTGAGATGGGGTCTCACTCTGTCACCCAGGCTGAAGTGTAGTTGTGCAATCTTGGCTCACTGCAACCTCTGCTTCTTGAGCTCAAGTGATCCTTCTAACTCAGCCTCCTGTGTAGCTGAGACCACAATCACATGCCAGCACACCTGGCCAAATTTTGTGTATATATATATATATATATACACACACATATATATTTATATATATATACACACACATATATATTTATATATATATACACATATACATACATATGTATGTATATGTGTATATATGTATGTATATGTGTATATATATTATATATAATCAATGTCTTGATTATATATTATATATAATTATTAAATAATATATATAATATATATAATTATATATTATATATAATCAAGATATGATGGAATATTTTATGACACGAAGCACATCTAAACCCATAGCCCACTTGGTTATTGTTATGTTTATGATTATGTTTAGTTTTAGTTTGGAATCTGCCACTAACAGGAGCTATAGCGGAGAACATATAGTGTTCATCGCACCTGATCTAGATTCCAAGAAACCTTGCTTTGAATTTTAGGCCTTGCCATTTACTAGTTGCATGTCCATGGGCAGTTTTATGCCACATAATGAAGGTTGTATCATCATCTTAAAATTGCAATGTTAACTGTAACAGCAACATACTTTTGCAGGGTTAAATAAGAAAATGCATGGGAATAACCTGGCACACAGCCTGAAACATTGCAAAAGCTTGTTATGAGTTGTTTCACCTTGAGCAAGCCACTTAATGAGTTTTTCATCTTATATGTGAAGGGGTTGAGCTGAAGAAAGCCTCACCTGCAACCTCAGCTTTTCTATTGTTAAAGTTGGGTGTCGAAATAAATGTTGAAATTGGTTACTATTTGGTCCTTTACAAAAAAAAAAAAAAAAAAGTTTGCTGACGACTGCAAAATCCTAAACTACTGATTTATTCCAGAATAAATTTTTGCAAAATAATTTCGCTGGAGTATACTACATACTCATGCTCAATATTATGTATAGAAGTGTAAATGGATTGCTAAAAAGAAAATATCATCCTAGATCTCTTTATCAAGACAGCAAACTGACCAGCTTTTTCAGACACTGCTGAAGACATACAACATTATACTGAGAATGCAGCAAAACACACTTATTATTATTATTTTCATGTGAAAATCCAAGTTATATTTTCATTAAGCATCAGACTAGTGAATGTCTTCAAGCACACCTTTTCAATGTATGATAAAAGGCCAGTTTTTGGTCAGCTGCTGTATTTTAAGGTGAGGCATCAGTCTCTGTCTTCTGTTACACTGATACGGTTCCACATTGAAATAACAATCTTCCTGGGAGTAAGAGTTGGAAGGATTTGCAGAAAAATGTCTATTTTTGGTAGGAGAAGGCTCTTAGAGACAAGCAGTATACTACCATTTTATCTATTTGTCATACTTGAGAACTTTATTCCATTTTTCTGTAGGTCACCAAAAAGGTACTCAAAAATACACAGTGATGAAATTAATGGTGGTGGATCACTGTCATTGCCAGACTTCTCTATAGCATAGAAGGACATTTTCCAAGGGATTGTTCCTGGAGTTGGCTACCTTTTCTGCAGTTTTGTGGAGGGGAGCAGGAGCAAGCCATGGAAAGCTACTCCTCTTAGGAATTCCTGCTGACGTAGGCTAATGACGTGGCCTGTGGAGAAATGTATTAATCATGTTGCATGGCTTGGTTTGTCATATCTTGCAGCATACACACAATCATCTAAGGTTTGTGATAATTTTTCATGAGACTCTAACTGTAGCTTAGTCACTTAGCAAATGTGGGTAATTCCTTTATTTCCATTAAAGTTTCAGATAGAATAAACCCCTCAAGCACATTCATCTGGTACATTAGAGAGATAGGATTCAAAACATTTTGAATTCTTGTACATAATCCATTGTGCTATATTAATTTAGAGCACCTAGTGTGATAGCCATGATTTGTAAATATTTTAAAGAACTTGACCGTGTGGAATAGGCACTTTATGAGGTACAACGGAGTTGCCACCGGTTCATTTTTCTTTTTTGAGTCTGTTCCCCTGTCATAGTATATGCCAATATGAATAAAAACAAGTCTAACGTAGTATTTTGATGAAAAGGGAGATATTTCTTTGTATGAGATGCATACATCAGTCTTTGCCAAAGAAGGAGATATGAGAAGTTGACTTGCTCGAGTAGTCTGGCTACCTGTTCCCTATCTGTATCCTAAAATATAAATTTTTTTGGTCTAGTCCAGTCTCTGTTTTATTTTATTGGGTTTGTTTTGTCTCCTGCCTCCTCTCATTGTTGAAGCTTCTACACCAAACTCTTTTGAGACTTACTACTGATGCCCTAGTAAATTTGTACTTTAGAGATGATATGATGCTTGTTTTCATGGAGATTTAAATTTCAGGTAAGCATTATTCAATCTCAAAAATTTTTGCGTATTAACAGGGCAAAAGGGCTTGGCTCAAAAATAAGAAAAGATACTCATTTGCAATATTATGGCCATTTAAAAAACTCTCTCTCCAAATATATATATATATATATATATGTGTATATATATATATTTGTGTGTATATATATGTGTATATATGCGTATATATGTATATATATATTTATGTATGTGTGTGTATACATATATATACACGTTTTTAGTTTAAAGTTGTGTGTATGCATATATTGTGGGAACTTAGATGTTCATTTGCGTTGGGTTCCTTCCAAGTGCCTCTACAAGGGGGTGATATCTGCTAGTGCTGCTTATATTTAAATCCATCCCATCTGGTCTGTGTCTCCTAGACTGTGCTGAGCAAATCATGGTACATATAGTGATAATCTAATAACATTTTTGTGAACTGTACAAGAATAACTATTAAGAAATATAAATAGGGCAGGAGGCAGAGCAAGATGGCTGAATAGAACTTTCTACTGATCATCCCCACTGCTGCCCAACAGGAACACCAAATTCAACAAATATCCACATAAAAAAGCACTTTCATAATAGCCAAAAATCATGTGAGTGATCACAGTATCTGGTTCTAACATTATATTAAGGAAAAAGGCACTGAAAAGGGTAGAAAAGACAATCTTGAATTGTCAACACCACCCCTTCCCTACACCCTAGCAGTGTGTTTGTGGCACAGAGAATTCTGTGTGCTTAGGGAAGGGAAAGCACAGTGATTGTGGGACTTTGTATTGGAATTCAGTGCTGCTCTGTCACAGTGAAAAGCAAAATAGGATAGAATTGAGCCAAAGTGCAAGGGGGAGCATTCAGACCATCCCTAGCCAGAGACAAGTTGTCCATTTCAGTAGTCAGAACCTAAGTTCCAGCTAGCCCAACCACCATGGGCTAAAGCATTTTGGAGTTCTAAATAAACAAGAAAGGCAGTCTATGCCACAGGGCTGCAATTCCTAGGCAAGTCTTGGCTCTGTACTGGGCTCAGAGCCAGTGGACTTGCAGTGCATACAACCCAGTGAGACACAAGCTGGGGTAGGAAAGGGAGTGTTTGTGTCACCCGTCTTCCAACCCCAGGCATTGCAGCTTGCACTTTGGGGAGAGACTCTTTCCTTCCATTTGAGGAGAGGAGAAGGAAGAGTGGGGAGGACTTTGTCTTGCAACTTGAATACCTGCTCAACTACAGTAGAATAGGGCACTGTGCTGAGTCCTGACAACATCATTCCAGGCCCTACCTCCTGAATAACATTTCTAGACAAACTGTGGGACAGAAGGAAACCCGTTGCCTTGAAGGGAAGAGCCCAACCCAGTCCTGGGATGATTCATTTTCTGTTGACTAAGGAATCCTTGGTCCTTGAATTAACATCATCTGTAGCCAGGCAGTACTTGCTGTAGGTCTAGGGTAGTGGTGTCCACAGGGAAAGATTCCTTCTTGAGGACAGAAGAGGAAAGAGTGGGAAGGACTTTGTCTTGCAGCTTGTGTGCCAGCTTAGCCACAGTAGATAGAACACTAAATAAATTACCAATGTTCCTGACTCCAGGCTCTGGCTCCCAGAAAGCATTTTGGGATCCACCTTTGGCTGGGGAGGGAGCTTACCACCTTGAAGGGAAGGAGATAAGCCTGGCTGTATTCTCCACTTACTGACTGTAGAGCCCTTGGGCCTTGAGTAAACACTGGTGGTAGCTAAGCATTGGTCACTGCAGGTCTTGGGTGAGACCCAGTGCTGTACTGGCTTGGGTCTGAGCCAATGCGGTCCCAGTGGTGGTGGCCACAGGGGTACTTGTGAGACTACTCCCTACTTACAGGCAGCTCAAGGAGAGAGAAATTCCGTTTTTAGTGGGGGGACATAAGGGAGGAGAGCAAGAATTTCTGCCTAGTAATCCAGGAAATTCTCTTGGATCTTATCCAAGATCACCAAGGCAGTACATCTACAAGTCTTTAAGAGTTACAGCATTACTGGTCTTGGGGTAACCCCTAATGCAGGTATGGCTGCAGTGACCAAAGCCTTAGATCACAACACTCAATTCCATTTGAATTATTGGAAAGCCTTTCCACGAAGGACAGGTACAAACTATTAATACATTAAATATCCAACTCTTCAATGCTCAGATACTGACAAACATTCACCAGCAGCAAGACCATCCAGGAAAACATGGATTCGCCAAACAAACAAAAAAGGCACCAGTGACCAGTTGCAAAGTGATATGGTTTAGTTCTGTATCCCCACCCAAATCTCATATCAAGTTGTAATTTCCAGTGTTGGAGGTGGGGCTTGGTGGGAAGTGATTAGATCACGGGGGGCAGATTTCACCATTGGTGCTGCTCTTGTGATTGTGGGTGAGTTATCACAAGTTATGATTGTTCAAAAGTGTGTAATACCTCTCCCCTCTCTCTTTCTTCTCCAGCCACATAAGATGTGCCTGCTTACCTTTCACCTTCTGCCATAATTGTAAGTTTCCCTAGGCCTCTCCAGCTATGCTTTCTATAGAGCCTGCAGAACCATGAGCCAATTAAACCCCTTTTCTTTATAAATTATGCGGTTCAAATATTTCTTTATAGCAGTGTGAGAATGAACTGATACATGAAGCGACAGAGATGTGTTACCTTTCAGGCAGAGAATTCAAAATAGCTGTTTTAAAGGAGCATAATGAAATCCAACATAACACAGAGAAGGAATTCAGAACCATATCAGATAAATTTAACAAAGTGATTGGAAAAATTTTTAAAAATCAAGCTAAAATTCTAGAACTGAAAAATGCAATGTATATACTAAAGATATATCAGTCTGTTAACAGCAGAATTGATCAAGCAGAAGAAAGAACTGCTGATCTTGAATACAAGCTACTTGAAAATATGCAGTCAGAGAAGAAAAAAGAAAAAAAATAAATAAAAAGGAATGAAACACACTGATAAGATTTAGAAAATAGTCTGAAAAAAGCAAATCTAAGAGTCATTGGCCTTAAAGAGGAGGTGGAGAGATGGGATTAGAAAGTTTATTCAAAGGGATAATAACAAAAAAATTCCCAAACCTGTAGAAGGATGTCAATATTCACATACAAGAAAATTATAGAACACCAAACAGATGTAGCCCAAATAAAACTACTTCAAATCGTTTAATAATCAAACTCCCAAAGGTCAAAAATAAAGAAAAGATCCTAAAAGCAGTAAGAAAAAAAACACACAAAGGAGCTCCAATAAATCTGACAGCAGACTTCTCAGTGGAAACCTTATAGGCTGAGAGAGAGAATGTTTGAAATATTTAAAGTGTTAAGGAAAATTAAAACAAATTTTATCCCAGAATAGTATACACAGCAAAAATATCTTTCAAACATGAGAGGGAAATGAAGACTTTCCCAGACAAATAAAACCTTAGGGATTTCATTAATACCAGAACTGTCCTCCAAGAAATGCTAAAGGGAGTTCTTCAGTCTGTTAAAAAAAAAAAAAAAAAAAAAAAAAAAAAGAAGATAGCATGCAATAGACAATCATCTAAAGGTACAAAACTCACTGGTAATAGAAAGTACATAGACAAACACAGAATACTATAACACTGTAATTGTGGTGTGTAACCTACTTATGTCTTGATTATAAAAAGAAAAATAAGAAATGATGAAAAATAATAACTATACAACTTTTTAAGACTCAGACCATATAAAAATATATACACAGAAACAATAAAAACTTGAAAAGTTATGGTGATAAAGTTAAAATGTAGAGTATTTATTAGATTTCTCTTTGACTCATGTATTATTTTGTTTGCCTGCTTTTACAATTATTGTTGAGTGGTCATCATTTTTTAATTAAAGGCTTTAAGATATTTTCTGCAAATCTCATGGTAAATTCAAATAAAAAACCTACAAGAGATACACGAAAAATAAAACAAGCAAGAAAGTAACACATGACCAGAGAAAATTACCTTCAATGGAAGGGAAGGGAAGGGAAGGGGAGGGGAGCGGAGGAGAGGGGAGGAGGGAAATAGGGAAGGAGGGAGGGAGGGAGGGAGGAGCCAGAAAACAACCAGAAACACAGAGTGGCAGTGGTAAGTCCTTACTTATCAATTATAGCATTGAATGTAAATGGACTAAACTCTCCAATCAAAAGACACAGAGTGGCTGAAAGGAGAAAAAAAAAAAAAAAAACAAGAATCTATAATCTGTTTCCTACCGAAAACATACTTCACCTATAAAGACACATGCAGACAGAAAATAAATAAGTAAAATAAAAATATTTTATGCAAATGGAAGCCCCAAAAAGAGCAGGAGTAGCTATATTTAACAAAATAGATTTCAAGATTAAAAACTATAAAAAAGACAAAGGAGGTAATTATATAATAACAAAGGTGTCAATTCAGCAAAATAGTATAACAATTTTAAATGTATATGCTTCCAACAATGGATCACCCAGATATGTAAAGCAAATATTGTTAGAGCTAAAGATAGATAAATACAAATACAATAATAGCTGGAAACGTTGACACCCCCCTTTCAGCATTGGACAGATCATTCAGACAGAAAACCAACAAAGAAACCTCAGACATAATCTGCACTATAGACCAAATGAAACTAAAAGATATTTACAGAAGGTTTTATTCATTAGCTGAGGAATATACATACTTCTCATCATCACATAGATCATTTTCAAGGAAAGACCACATGTTCAGCCATAAAATAAATCTTAGGAAATTCAGAAAAAAATGAAATCATATCAAGTATCTTCTCTGACCACAATAAAATAAAACTAGAAATAATATGACAAACTTTAAAAAGTATACAAACACATGGAAAGTAAACCATATGCTCCTAAATGACCAATAAGTCAATGAATAAATTAAGAAGAAAATGGAAATAGTTATTGAAACAATAAAAATGAAAATGCAACATACCAAAATCCATGTGATTCAATGCATTTATTACCATGAGAAAAGTTTATAGCAATAAGTGCCTACATCAACAAGGTAGTAATACTTCCAATAAACAACTTAATAATGTTTTTTAAAGAATTAAAAACACAGGAGCAAACCAAACCCAAACCATTGCTTCTTGTAGAAAAAAAAGAAATAAAATGATAAGAGCAGAAGTAAACTTGAAAGAGGAAAAGCAATACAAAATGTAAACAAAATAAAAAGTTTTTTTAATGGAAAGATAAACAGAATTGACAAACCTTTAGCCAGACTGAGAAATAAAGAGGGACGATCTAAATAAATAAAATAGAAATAAAGGAGACATTGCAAATGATACTGAAGAAATTAAAAGGATCATCAGAGAATGGTATGTGAAACTGTACACTCATAAATTGAAAAACGTAGAAGAAATGGATAATTTCCTAGACCCATACAACCTACCAAGAGAACCACGAAGAAATCCAGAACTTGCATAGATCAATAACAAGTAATGTGATTAAAGGTATAATAACAAGTCTCCTGGCCAAGAAAAACTTGGGACCTGATGGTTTCACTGATGAATTTTACCAAACACTTAAAGAAAAACTAATACCAATCCTACTCAAACGATTCTAAATGATAGAGAAGCAGGAACACATACAAACTCATTCCAAACTTCTACTCCTCCCAAATTTATTCTACATGACCATTATTACACTGATACCAAAGTCAGAAAAGGAGACATCACAAAAAGAAACAGGCCAATATCCTTTGTGAACACTGATGCAAAAATCCTCAATAAAATACTAACAAACCAAGTTCAATAACACATTGAAAACATCATTCATTATGACCAAGTCGGATTTATCTCAGGGATGCAAGGATGATTAATCATATGCAAATCAATCAATGTGATACAATGTATTAACAGAAAGAAGGAAAAAAAACATGATCATTTCAACTGATGCTGAAAAGTCAGTTGGTAAAATTCAACATCCCTTCATGATAAAAACCTTAAAAAGACTGGAAATAGAAGGAACATATTTGAACACAATAAAAGCCACATGTGACAGACCCACAGCTAGTATCATACTGAATGGAGAAAAAACTAAGTCTTTCCTCTAAGATCTGGAACATGAAAAGGATGCCTACTTTCACCACTGTAATTCACATAGTACTGTTAGTCCCAGCTAGTGTTATCAGAAAATATTAAAAATTAAGGGCATCCAATCTGGAAAGGAAGAAGTCAAATTATCCTTGTTTGTGAATCATTTGATAAAATATGGAAAAACCAAAAGATTTCATGGAAAAAACTATTACAACTGATAAATAATTCAGTGAAGTTGCAGGATACAAAATCAACATACAAAGTGTGTAAAACTTTATTGGCCAACAGATAACAATCTCAAAAAGAAATCAAGAAAGTATTCTCATTTACAATAGCTACAAATAAAATCAAATGCTTAAAAATAAACTGATGCAAAGCAATGAAAAATCTCTACAATGGAAACTATAAAACATTTATGCAAGAAATTGAAAAAGACACCGAAAAAGTGGTAAGATACTCCACGTTCATGGTTTGGAAGAATAAATATTGTTAAAATGTGCACAGTACCCAAAGCAATTTCAAGATTCAATGCAATCTCTACCAAAACACCAATGAAATTCTTCAGAGAAATAGAAAAAAAGAATCCTAAATGTATATGGACCCACAAAAGACCTATAATAGCAAACATCATCCTAAGCAAAAGGAACAAAACTGGAAGAATCACATCACCTTACTAAAAATTATATTACAGAGCTATTGTAACCAAAGCAGTATGTTACCTGCATAAAAACAGATACATAGACCAATTGAACAGAATAAAGATCACAGAAGTAAATCCATACATCTATCATGAACTCATTTTTGACAAAGATGCCAAGAACATACACTGGGGAAAGAACAGTCTCTTCAATAAATGGTGCTAGAAATACTGATATCCATATGCAGTAGAACAAAACTAGACTTCTATCTCTTGCCATATACAAAAATCAAATCAACATGGATTAAAGACTTAAATCTAAGATCTCAAACTAACTATGAAACTACTCAAGTAAAACCCTGAGAAAACTCTCTAGGACATTGGTGTGGGCAAAGATTTCTTGAGTAATATACCCCCAAAGCCTTATATACCCAACCAGAGAAAATATCCCCAACCAGAGCAAAAATGAACAAATAGTATCATATCAAGTTAAAAAAATTCCACATATCAAAGGAAACAATAATCAAAGTGAAGAAGAAACCCACAGAATGACAGAAAGATTTGCAAACTACCAATGTTAGTCTGTTCTCATGCTGCTATAAATAACTGCCCGAGACTGGGTAACTGATAAAGGAAAAAGGTTTAATTGACTTGCAGTTTCACATGTCTAGGGAGGTCTCAGGAAACTTACAATCATGGTGGAAGGGGAAGCAAAAACATTCTTTTTCATATGGTGGCAGGAGATAGGAGTACAGAGCAAAGGCAGAGAAGCCCCTTATAAAACCATCAGATCTTGTGAGAACTCACTATTATAAGAACAGCATGGGGGAACTGCCCCTATGATTGAATCACCACCCACAAGGTCCCTTCCCCAACACATGGGGATTGCAATTCCGATTACAATTCAAGATGAGATTTTGGTGGGGATGCAGAGCCAGACCATATCATTCTGTCTCTGGTCCCTCCCAAACCTCATGTTTCTCACATTTCAAAACACAATTTTGCCTTCCCAACAGTTCCTCAACTTCTTAACTCACTTCAGTATTAACCCCAAATTCCAAGTCCATAGTCTCATCTGAGACAAGACATTTCCTTCTGCCTATGAGCCTGTAAAATCAAAAGGAAGTTAGTTAATTTCAAGATATAATGAGGGTACAGGTACTGGATCAATGCACCCATTCCAAATTGGAGAACATAAAGGGGCTACAGGCCCCATGCAAGTCCAAAATCTAGCGAGGCAGTCATTCAGTCTTAAAGTTCCAAATTGACCTCTTTTGACTCACATCCAGGTCACACTGATGGAAGAGGTAGGCTCCCATGGCCTTGGGCAGCTCCACTCCTGTGGCTTTGCAGGGTACAACCCCCCCTCCAAGCTGTTTTCATGCACTAGCATTAAGTACCTGTGGCTTTTCTAGGCACTCAGTGGAAGCTGTCAGTGGATCTACCATTCTAGGATCTGGAGAATGGTAGCTCTCTTCTTACAGATTCACTATGCTGTCCCTTAGTGGGGACTCAGTGTGGGGACTCTGAACTCACTTTTCGCTTCTGCACTGCCTTAGCAGAGTTTCTCCATGAGGGCCTCACTCCTGCAGCAAACTTCTGCCTGGACATCCAGGCATTTCTATACATCTTCTGAAATCTAGACAGAAGTTCCCAAACCTCAATTCTTCTCTTCTGTGCACCCACGGGACAAACACCACGTGGAAGCTACCAAGGCTTGGGGCTTGCACCCTGTGAAGCAATGGCCCAAGCTGTACCTTGGCCCATTTTAGCCATGGCTGGAACTGAAGCAGCTGGGATGCAGGGCACCATGTCCTAGGTCTGCACAGAACAGGATAGGCCTGGGCTCAGCCCATGACACCATTTTTCCCTCCTAGACCTCTGGGCCTATGATGGGAGGGGCTGCTGTGAAGGTCTCTGACATGCCCTGGGAAAATTTTCCCCATTGTCTCAGTGATTAACATTTGGCACCTCATGCAAATTTCTGCAGCTGGTTTGAATTTCTCCCCAGAAAATGTTTTGTTTTTTTTTTATATCATATTATCAGGCTGCAAATTTTCCGAACTTTTTTGCTCTGCTTCCTGTTGAATGCTTTGCTGCTTAGAAATTTCTTCCACCAGGTACCCTAAATTATCTCTCTCAAGTTCCATAGATCTCTAGGGCAGGGGTAAAATGCTGCCAATCTCTTTGCTAAAGCATAGCAAGAGTCATCTTTGCTCCAGTTCCCAAAAAGTTACTCATCTCCCTCTGAGACCACCTCAACCCAGACTACGTTGTTCATAACACTGTCAATATTTTAGTTAAAGCCATTCAACACGTCTCTAGGAAGTTCCAAACTTTCTCACATCTTTCTGTCTTCTGAGCCCTCTACGTCCAAAGGAAGTTCCAAACTTTCCCACATTTTTCTGTCTTCTTCTGAGCCCACCAAACTGTTCCATCCTCTTACTGTTACCTAGTTCTAAAGTCGCTTCCACATGTTCAGGTATCTTTATAGCAGCAACCCACTTCTGGTACCAATTTACTGCTATAAAGAACTGCCCGA
Organism: Hylobates moloch; assembly: GCF_009828535.3. Classification (NCBI taxonomy): domain Eukaryota; kingdom Metazoa; phylum Chordata; class Mammalia; order Primates; family Hylobatidae; genus Hylobates; species Hylobates moloch. Next base: position 7,410,398 of record NW_026652286.1, on the reverse strand, counting down.
GACTGCGTAATTCATAGAAGGAAGAGTCTTAATTAACTCACCTTTCTGCATGGCTGGGGAGGCCTCAGGAAACTTACAATCATGATGGAAGGTGAAGCAAACACATCCTTTTCACATGGTGGCAGAGAGAAGTGCAGAGCAAATGGGGAATAAGCCTCTTATAAATCCATCAGATCATGTGAGAACTCACTCACTATCATGAGAACAGCATGGGAGAACTGCCCCCAAGATCTAATTACTTCCCATGAGGTCCCTCTCCCAACACATGGTGACTACAATTTGGATTACAATTCAAGCTGAGATCTGGGTGGTGACACAGAGCCTGACCACATCACTACCACCTGACAGCAGAGTAAGAAGCAGAATGTATAAGAAGTTCAAACAACTCAACAGGAAATTAAAAGATCCAACAATCTGATTTTTAAAATGGGCAAGATATCTAAATATACATTTCTGTAAAGAAGATATATGAATGACAAACTGGTATAAGGAAAGATGCTCAACATCGATTATCAGAGAAATGCAAATCAAAACTACATTGAGATATCATCTCACCCCTGTTAAAATGGCTTTATCCAAAACACAGGCAATAATGAATACTGATAAAGATGTAGAGAAATGTGAACCCTCATACACTGTTGATGGGAGTGTAAATTAGTACAGCTCCTATGGTGAACAGTATGGAGTGTCCTCAAAAAACTAAAAATAGTATTACCATGTGATTCAGCCATCCACTGCTAGGTATATACACAAAACAAAGGAAATCAGTATATCAAAGAGATATCTGCACTCCCATGTTTACTGCAACACTATTCAAAATAGTCAAGATTTGGAAGCAACCTAAGTGTCCATCAACAGATGAATTCATAAAGGAAATGTGGCCCATATACACAATGGAGTACTATTCAGTCATAAAAAAGAGTGAGTTCCTGTAATTCAAAATACTATGGATAGAACTGGAGAACATTATGTTAAGTGACATAAGCCAGGCACAGAAAGACACAATTTGCATGCTCTCATTTGTGGGAGTTTAAAGACAAAATTTGCATGCTCTAATTTGTGAGAGCTAAAAATTAAAACAATTGAACTCATGGAGATAGGAGAGTAGAATGATGGTTAGCAGAGGCTGGGAAGGAAGTAGTGGTGGGTCACTGGGGAGTGAGAATGATTCATGGGTACAAAAGTATAGTTAGAGAAAATTAGTAAGAGCTAGTATTTTGTATCATAATAAGGTGATTACAGTAAACAACAATTTATTATACATTTAAAAATAACTAAAAGGGTATAACAGAAATTTTTTAACAGAAAGAAATGGTAAACACTTGGGGTGACAGATATTCCATTTACCCTGTTGTGCTTATTATGCATCATATATCTGTATCAAAATATCTCATGTACCCCAGAAATATAGACACCTACTATGTACCCATAAAATTAAAAATGTTAAAAAATAAAGATAAAAGAAAAAAACTTCAAAATATCCAAATCAAAAGAGTATCTCATAATACATATATAAATAAATATGCAAAACCTATATGAAGAAATTAAAAAACATTTTGAGAGACAGAAAACAACATCCCAATGAAGACAATATTGTAGGGAACATTATTGTTACCACTTTACTCAGGAACACTTTTTAAATTCAGTTACCTTTCAAATACAGACAATAAACCATGAACTTGCCCAACTATATATGGGCTATAATATATGTTTATAACTGTACTACAGGTTCCACATGTCTCTCAATTAATTAATTGAAAAACTAATACAGCATAAATTTATTCAATTAATACAACATAAAATGAACCATTTCAAAGTATATGATTCAGTGGCATATAATACATTCATAATGTTCTGCAATTACCAGTTATATCTAGTCTTCAAACACTTATTATCACAAAATAAAACCCCACGCACATCAAGCAATAACTCTGATTCTCTCCTCACCTATCCCTGGCAACCATTAATCTGCTTTTTGTGTCAATTGATCCTTGGGCTTTTAAAATATTTTATATAAATAGAATCATAGAATATATAGCTTTTTATGTCTAGTTTCACTTAGCGTAATATCTTCAAGTTTCCTCCATTTTGTAGCATGCATATTAACATTTATCCTGGCTGAATAATATTCCATCTGTAGACATACCACACTTAAATTGTCCATTTACCTGTTGAAGGACATTTGAAATGCTTCCACTTTGCTACAGGGGTTTAAAATAGATGTTATTAGAACTATATCAATGAGGCTGAGAGAAAATTCCAAGAAAGTTCTATGAACATACACTATATAAATAAGTATTATTTGGTATAATATTAAGGAGGAAAGTTTTGAATAATTTAACAAGTTGACACTGGAGTAGTCAATTGGGGATAAATTAATCTGAAGCTATTCTGCATTTGTTAGAATAATATACAGATGACTATTTATATAATCTTGGATGGAGGAAATATTTTCTAATCATGACATTAAAGACACTAGAATAGATTTGACTAAAGATTAAATAAAGTTGAGAAAAGTGTTAAATTATGCTATGATCTTTAACCTGTGAAGAATCATCAAAACCATAAACAGGTAATTTGTTGACAAAACTCTAATTCTGAGCAGAATAAAATATAAAATATACTCAACTTTATATTGGAAAAAAATTTAAAAGACTATTGATGTGCCTTTTTGTTGTTAAAAATTATACACACAAAAAGTGATAATGGGAATGTAAAGGGAAATGATGTATTTTGAGGGCTATTTGAAACTATGTATCCATGGCTTTAAAAGACTCCATATTCTTCTACTTCTCAACTGCTGGGAATTTAGACCAAAGCAACAATCTTGCAAGTGCACAAATAATTATCTGCTGGCATATTAATCTCTGCTCTGTTTTCAAATTAAAAATATAAGCAACCTATGTCCAACATAAAAAAACTATATTACCTAAATATTTACATATAATAATTAATAAAATCCAGTTTCATTCATCTCTTAAAATTATGATATAGATTGGGATTGGCCAGTTTTTAATGTAGTGGACAAGAAAGCAAATATTGGCCAGGTGCAGTGGCTCACACCTGTAATCCCAGCACTTTGGGAGGCCGAGGTTGGTGGATCATGAGGTCAGGAGATCAAGACCATCCTGGCTAACATGGTGAAACCCCATCTCTACTAAAAATACAAATAATTAGCTGGGCGTGGCGGCCGGCACCTGTAGTCCCAGCTACTTGGGAGGCTGAGGCAGGAGAATGGCGTGAACCCAGGAGGCGGAGCTTGCAGTGAGCCAAGATTGTGCCACTGCACTCCAGCCTGCCTGGGTGACGAGGAGAGACTCTGTCTCAAAAAAAAATCAATAAAATAAAAAATAAATAAATAAATAAATAAATAAATAAATATTTTTGACTTGAGGACATATAATCTCTTTCACAACTAATTAACTCTGTCCTTGCATGTGAAACTTAGATGTATTTTTAGTTATTTTATTTTATTTTATTTTTGGCTATTGTAAATGGGGTTGCCTTCTTTATTTGGCACTGTTTGAACATTAGTGATGCATGGAGATGCTACTGATTTTGGAGCATTGATTTTGTATACTAAACTTACTGAAGTTGTTTTTCAGATCTACGGGGCTTTTGGCAAAATTATTAGGGTTTTTAAGATACAAAATCATATTGTAAGTAAAGAGAGAGAATTTGAGTTTTGCTTTTTCTATTTGGATGCCTTTTATTTCTTTCCCTTGTCTGATTGTTCTTGCTTGGACTTCCAGCACCCTGTTGAACAGGAATGGTGAGAATAAACATTATTATCTGTACCCATTCTTAAGGGGAATGTTTTCTACTTTGGACTGTTCAGTATGTTAACTGTGGGTTTGTCATAGATGGGCATCATTATTTTGAGTTATGTTCCTTCTATGTTAGTTTATTGTGGATTTTTAACAATGAAGGGATTTTGGATTTTATCAAAAGCATTTTCTGTATCTATTGAGATGATTATATGGTTTTTGCTCTTAATTCTGTATATGTGGTGAGTCACATTTACTGATTTGAGTTTGTTGAACCAACCTTGCATTCCAGGAATGAAGCCTACCTGAATGTGGTTAATTAACATTATTAATTTGCTACTGATTTCAGTTTGCAAAGAGCCTGTTGATGGTTTTTGCATCTGTGTTCATCAGAAATATTGGCCTCTAGTTTTCTCTTATCCTTGTGTCTTTGCCTCCTCCTGGATTTTTCTTTTCTTTTTTTTTTTTTTTTTTTGAATATTTTCAGTAGAATTCGTACCAGCTCTTCTCTGTATGTCCTATAGAATTCAGCTGTGAATCCACCTGGTCCAGGGCTTTTTTTAATTGTGAGGTTTCTTATGATTGATTCCATTTTGAGCTCAATATTGGTGTGTTCAGGGTTTCAATTTCTTCCTGATTTAATCTTGTGAGGTTGTGCATTTCCAGGAATTTATCCATTTTATGTAGATATTTTAGTTTGTTTGCATAGAGGTGTTCATACATTATCTTTTGTATTTATGTGAGATCAGTTGGAATGTCATATTTGTCATTTCTGATTGTGCTTATTTGGATTTTTTTCTCTTTTTTTGTCAATCTAGCTAGTCGTCTATCAATCTTGTTTATACTTTCCAAAGAAATTTTTGGTTTGGTTAACTTATTGTATTGATTTTCATGTCTTGATACCATTCACTACTGCTCTGATATTAGTTATTTCTTTTCTTTTGCTTGCTTTGGGGTTAGTTTATTACTTTCTAGTTCTTCTAGGTATAATATTAGATAGTTAATTTATTTCTAACTTATTGTTTTAGGTGTTGAGAGCTATAAACTTTCCTCTTAATACTTTTTTTTGCATCCCAAATATTTTGATATGCTATGTCTCCTTTTTCACTTATTTCAAATAATTTTTTGATATTTGCCTTAATTTAATTTTTATCCAAGAGTCATTCAGAAACATATTTTTAAATTTCCATGTAATTGTGTGGTTTAGAGATACCCTCTAGGCATTGATTTCTATTTTTCTTCCACTGTGGTCTGAGAGTATGGTTGGGATGATTCAATTATTTTAAATTTATTGAGACTTGCTTTACAGCCAAGCATGTGGTCAATCTTAGGGTATGTTCCATGTGCACATAAGAATGTATATTCTGTGTTTATTGGGTGGAGTATTCTGTAGATGTCTATTATGTCCAATTTGTTAAGTGTTGAATGTAATTCCAGGATTTTTGCTGTTACTTTTCTACCTTGATTATTTGTCTTATATTATCTGTGGGGGTGTGGACTTCTCCTCTATAATTATGTCCCTGTCTACATCTTTTTGTAGAACTAGAAATACTTGTTTTATGAATTTTGGTGTTCTAATTTGGGGTGTGTATATGTTTGGGGATAGTTAAGTCTTCCTGAATTAAAACATTTATCATTACATAATACCATTCTTCGTCCTCTTTTACTTTTTTTTTTTTAAGTTTGTTATTTTTTAGTCATCTAAGAATAGTGGCCCTTCCTCTTTTTTGTTTTCTGTTTGCATGTTAAATCTTTCTACAATTCTTTACTCTGAGTCTTGGGTTGTCACTACATGTGAGATGGGTATCTTAAAGACAGCAGACAAATGGATCTTGATTTTTTTTTTTTTTTTTGAGATGGAGTCATGCTCTGTCGCCCAGGCTGGAGTGCAGTGGCATGATCTTGGCTCATTGAAAGCTCCACCTCCCGGGTTCACGCCATTCTCCTGCCTCAGCCTCCCGAGTAGCTGGGACTACAGGTGCCCGCCACCATGCCCGGCTAATTTTTTTGTATTTTTAGTAGAGACGGTATTTCACCGTGTTAGCCAAGATGGTCTCCATCTCCTGACCTCGTGATCTGCCCTGCTCGGCCTCCCAAAGTGCTGGGATTATAGGCGTGAGCCACCACGCCCGGCCGGATCTTGATTTTTTAATTCAACTTACCACCCTGTACCTTTTAAGTAGGGACATTTAGGCCATTTACATTCAAGGTTAATATTTATCTGTGAGGTTTTCATCCTATTGTGAAATTGTTAGCTAGTTGCTTTGTCGTTTCTGTTGTATAGTTGTTTTATATGGTCTGTTGACTATGTAGTTAAGTTTTTTGTGGTGACAGATATCGTTCTTTCATTCCCATGTTTAGAACTCCCTTGAGGATATTTTGTGAGGCTGGCCTAGTGATAGTGAATTCACTTAGCATCATTTTTATTTCTATTGGACGGTTAAATTGCATTTACTACGTGCTAAGCACAGATTCACTTACGTAACAATTATTAACTCAGTTAATCATTGTAACAGTTTAGGACTTCGATGCTATCATTAATATCACTTTACAGATGAGGAAACTGAAATGAAAAATGGTTGAATCTTTTCCCAAGTCACAAATCTAGTGTAATTGGGATTAGAATACAGGTAGCTGGGCTCTAGAGTCTGTGCTTTAACCTCTATATTTTAATGAAGAAATAATAATAATTTGAGATGGTGCTAATTGCTCAGGAGAAAGTGAGCCAGGGCAAGCAAGAGAGAATTCTTGAGTTAGTGAGACAGGGAAGCGGGTAGAGGAGGAAGGAAAAAGGGGCTGGCTAAATAGATGGATCAAGGAAAGTCTCCTTGAGGGGGCTGCATTTGTAATGAGATCAGAGTTACAAGAATGAGGAAGTTGGGTAAATGTGTGGCAGAAATGTTATACCTCAAAGGTAGAGCAAGTGAAAGACCTGTAGTTAGGAAGCATTTTCATTATTCTAAAAACAAAAGGGTATCCAATGGCACCCAGAATTTGTTGGGAAAGGGGTAGGGAATGAGGTTGGAGAGATTGAAGACTGAAGGCAAAAAGTAGATCCCATTAGCCAATGTGTTTCACTTCTAAGTGCAATGGAAACCTGTTGCAGCATTTTAGACGGGAGATGACATGATCTGATATTGAATTTTAAAATATTGTTCTTTCTACGTTGTGGAGAACGAAAGGCAAGATTCAGCAGTAGGCATAGGAAGACGAGTTAAGCGATTAGTGTAGGTAAATACCACCTACCACAGGGAAGGTGTCCAGAACCAGAGTAGTAGTAGTGGAGATAAAATGACTATTTTTGCCTCTGTGTGTAGATACTGTGTTTTCTGATAGCATGGAAGCAAACAGTGGAAAAAAAGAGAAGAGACTCAAAGACGATTCAAGTTTTTGGCTTTATCTACTGAGTTTATGGTGTTATTCTTTACTGACATTGAGAAATGAATAGAAGGTAAACATATCTGAATGCCAAAGCAAGATATTCTGGAAGCATACATCCCAGAATGTTAACCTAATGCCTATCTTGGCATGGGGAGTTTTATACCTATATTTCTAGTTTTTCTGCATTTCACTTGCATAACTTACATAATATATTGATTAACTGAAATATAAATCAGAGAAAACAAAAAATTAATGTAAGATCTATTAATATATGTGCTCATTTCTTATATTACCCAGTCCTCAAGATCTTTTCAAGTTCATGTTTTTTAAAGGCACTATAGCTAATTAAAAGACAGTTCAAAGATTTCTTTTTCTCTTGGTCACAGTAAAATAAAATTTCATGCAGAAAATTGTTATAGAGCCACGTATCTGGAATTAGAGAGTTCCCTTATAATTAAAGTCGAGTAGAGCCCCAAACATTGGACTATACCCTGACACAGGTAAGACATGCTGGTCTCTAGTAAAATAAGGCAGTTTGTAAAATTATTTGGGGTGTTTACACACAGACCATGATAAAGGAGTGGGTGTCACGAAACTGCTGCATTGTGGAGTGGCCACCTGTGGATGACCATTGGCTAACATGGATGGTGCCTAAAGCGATAATCCTTTAGAATAAGTTATAAATGGTTGTACTAATTTATCATGGCAATACTACAACATCAACATGATGTAATGGAAACAGTGTAGGCCTAAAAATTGGACATTCCAACATTGTTCTTTACTAGCAGAATGGTTTGGTTTCTTCATCTTTAAAATAAGACTTAAATAGTGTCCCTTTCCTAAGCCTACAATCTAGTTCTAGTATGCTGACTCTGAAAAATACTAAAATATTAAAAGATACACATCCATCATATTAAAAAGGTACCTTGAGTATTCTTTAGTAAGAGCTCTGGCATTTGCCTGCATAAAAAAATTCTTTTTAATGCCCTGGTAAATTCCAGTACAACACACTTTATTTTAAAAAATTATCATCTTACAAATATCAAAGTTTGAATGTATTTATGGCACTGCAGACTTCATTGTGGACCTACTTACACAGGAATAAAAGACAATTTAGAAAATATATATTGGTAAGTGGATGCCCTCATTTTATACATCACATTTCATTTTCTCATCTAATTTCTAAGATGACAAAGCAGGAATAAGAAAGATCTTGAGAAAGGTAAGAAATGTGATTACAGTAAAGTAATTTCCTAAAAGAAGAGTTTCAGAGAATGAGAGCTATTTAATATGAAAAGGAGAAGATACCAAGAAAGATAATAGAGCTACCTTAATGATGAGTGACATACAGGAGGGTGTTTGACGTTTTTTAAATACGTAAAATAGATACAAAGGGTCATCACCAAAGCCCTATTCCTAAACATCATCATAACAAATGGCATTTAGAAAGTATACTTTGAAGCTGAACCTCATATGCAGTCCTTATAATGCATAATAGAGTAAAATAACACTCCATGAATTCAGAGAGCTAGCAAATTGAAAACTGATTAGAGGCTTTTTTTTTTTAATACAAGGAAGGATAATGAACATGCAGATTGCCAGGAGAATTTATGCAGGTGCAGAGGTCTAGAGAGTGGAAAGGGAGGGAGGAAAAAGAAAAAGGGATCAGTGAAAGATGTGCGGAGAGAATGTAAAATGAAAATGTACATACATAAACAGTCATGGGTCACTGACTGACAGCGATATGTTCTAAGAAATTGGGAATTAGGCAATTTTGTCATCGTGCAAGCATCAGAGAGTGTACTTTCACATATCTACATAGTGTAGCCTTCTACACACATAGAGTATATGGTATAGCCTATTATTTCCAGTCTACCAACCCGTACAGCATGTTACTGTGCTGAATATGGCAGGCAATTGTAACACCATGGTAAATATTTGTGTATCTAAATGTATCTAAACATAGAAAAAGTACAGTAAAATCATGGTATGATAATTTTATGGCACTATCATTGTATATGCAGTCTGTCATTGACCAAAATGTCATTACGTGGCATATGACAGCATATGTGTGTGTACACACACACACACACACACACACACACACACACAATTTATATATACAAAAATATTTACAAAATAATATAAACCAATTAAGAAATTGACCATCAATTTCTTATTATGAGTTCACAAAAATCCTAGGGCTTCACTTTAGGATTGCCTGCTATAGCACAACATTCTGTATTATTTAACGTAGTTTTGGGCTAGCTCTTAGCCTTTATCGGAAGTTTTAGGAAGCTTTCCAAATACTATGCCTCACCTTGAACTTACAGATAAATTTTCAGAGTTGGCATAATAGTTCCTTTACCTACAAGCACAATAGATAATGACTAAAGGATTTGACTTTAAAGCATAGCAAAATATCTTAAACTATTTGGTTCTTTTACTCCCTCTTGCCAATATTTTCATTTACTAATTTTGTCTCTTAGGGTCTTCCCCTCTATTCAACTGGACTCTAATCATCTATGCTGAAAATCCTGTCTTGAGAAACGGGTTCTTCCAATGCTAGACTAGTTATAGCTCTTAGTTCACACCTAAAAGCACCTAAATGCAGAGTCAATAAAGTCAAGGCTTAGTAATGTAGAGATTTGTGTAATCAGGAAAGTGAAATGCCAGGCTTTCTGCTCTGTAATTAACAAAGCCATCACTTAAGGTTTATAGTGGAATACAAAAAATGCCATTTACAATTTGAAACAGAAGAACTATTAGCTTTCTGCCCCCTTTATTGCATTATTGATTTACAATCCCTTACTTTCATTTAATTTCAAGCCAAAAGCCTGCATGCCTATTTTTTCTTCTTCCTTAAAATGGGCATTACTGATTTTGCTTCCAAACAATAGCCTCCCAGCCCTCTTTTCTCTGTCAGCTTTTCAACTTGTTTTATTAATAATGGCTTTCATTTCCCTTAATTATGTTTTTGGCATATATACTTTCAGATACCTTTTACTATGTCATAGTAACATTTTTTGGTTCCTGTCTTAAGACAGAATCAGTGGAAACAGTTACTACCCATCCTGATGCAGTGCCTAATATATGTTGCTACATTTATTCTGACCTGCTTCAGGCTCTGGTATGGCTGCTGTCACTTTCAGGGGGATGAGAATGAACATACCATTATCTCCTAGAATTCTCTGGCCCACAGCTCCTTCCACCTAATTGCATACTTTTTTTTTTTTTTTTAAGGAACTATAGAATCTTCATTAGTAGCCACAAAAGGACTTGAATGAAACTGAAATGCCCAGCTGAATCTCAATTTACTTCATTCTCATACTCTTTGCCTTCCACTAGAGTTTCCTATTGTAATTAAGAATTGGTACAAGCATAAATCAAAAAGTCTGAGTTTGGGCAAACAAATTATAATGTTAGTTTGTGTATTGCTTTTGTTACTTATGGTTCCTATGACAAAGATTATTAATAGAGTTTTTGCATCTGTTACAAACCTGGCGGATATTATTTCTATTCATTAGATATTACTCAAAATAACAAACAGCATTTCTATGTAGTCAATTATGGTAAAAAGTCTTTCTGTCACTGTCTCTCTCTGTCTATACGTATATATGTGTGTGTATACAGATGTACACATATATGTGTATACATCTACATACACATATGTTTATACATATACATATGTGTATGTGTGTGTATACGTGTGTGTATTTTATATATATATATATTTATAAATTTAGTTAGTTTTGACCACCACTTGGCTCGTGCCATGCATTATTTTTAGACATAAATACAACAATTTTGTTACCAGGAAGACTATTATTCTCAAACAACATATTATTGGTTCATAGTCATAAATACAAGTGTTGATTACTCACCACCCCTTAAAAATACCACTATTAATAATATTTTCTTAAATGCACCAAAGTTTGAAAAATTGAACACTATGCTCTGTCACAAGAACAAAGTTGTTAATTGTAAGTCTATATAATTCAATTTCAAGGTGTTCGGTGATCTTCTTATAAGAGATTATTTGGCTAAGTGAGCATTGTTTTATTTTATTTTATTTTATTTTTTTTGAGATAGAGTCTTGCTCTGTCACCCAGGCTGGCATGCAGTGGCACCATCTCGGCTCACTGCAACCTCCACCTCCCTGGTTCAAGTGACTCTCCTGCCTCAGCATCCCGAGTAGCTGGGACTATAGGCATACACTACCACTGCCAGCTATTTATTTTTATTTTTAGTAGAAATGAGGTTTCACCATGTTGGCCAGGCTGGTCTTGAATCCCTGACCTCAAGTGATCTACCCACCTCAGCCTCCCAAAGTGCTGAGATTACAGGCATGAGCCACTCTGCCTGGGCTACTTTATTTTAAAAATATAAATACCTTTTGAAATTACATCCTTTCTCCAGAAATTATACACTTGATTGCAACATTTTTGGAATTTTGTGTTAAAAATGCAGTATTTGATGTTATTATTTTTAATATCATATCAGGGAAAGATTTAAGTATGGAGAAAGTCAGTGTCAAAATTGGGAAAATGTATTTGAGTAATTTTGGGTAATAGGATATGATTTCATGTGCTGTGTAAATCAGCTGTAAAGGTAATTCTGCAAGATGAGCCCAGAATTATTTTGTAAATGTGATAAAACCACAATCTTGAAAATAGTGTCTTACAAGCAAGCTACTACTTTAAAGTGCAACATTCATTAGACAAACACCACTATTTAAAAAAATATTATTTGCATACTTTGTGAGAAGATTCATCTGAGTTGTCCTTCAGTTAAAATAAGAATCATTTATCAAGTTTCTAATGAAAGATGTTTATATATATATATATCTATATTCATTAGAGAATAATCCTATGTATTATATTCATTTAATAGTTCATTTTCTTGGGTTTCTACTTCACTCCTTCAAAATGTTTACCTTCATGTTTCACTGAGAATTTAGAAATGAAGCATCACCTTCAAACCTCATCTAAATCCTCTGAGCAATTGGCAAGCAGTCACTAAGCAACTGCCCAGGTTTACCCTACAGAAGGTTGAAGAGTTGAATTCTGTTATAAAATGAGTCAAGGGACCAAGGAAGCACATGCCTTCTCTAATAAAGATCCGTCCTACCTCTCTCGTCAAATTGCTGTGGTCCTCAGCTGTTTAAATGGATCGGGAAAGAACTTGGAAAAGCAAAAGCAAAATAGTCAATATGAGGTAGTGATAAAATGCAACTTGGAAAAGCAAAAGCAAAATAGTCAATATGAGGTAGTGATAAAATGCATTAGATCTCATTTTTTCTGCTCTATTTAATCAAGCAATGATAGTAACATTTTTGAACACAATTTAAAGTAATTTTTATGTAATAAGTCATTGATGTCTCACAAACACTCCTATTTTGTATCTCCCTTATTCTTGGTTTGATTGCTTGCAGACATTTTTGTTACAGAAATATATGTGTTGATTTTAAATAAAATGAATTAATTTGAAAGATTCAGCCTATCACAGAGCATGCTGCAGTCAATGGCATGATTGTAATAGCAAATATTCCTTAGGAAAGACCTTGAAGAGTGTCTAAAAGAGCGCTGATCTTTAGGCTAGAAAGGGTACGAAATAGAGTATAGTTTTTAAGGTGCATACAACATGTTTTTAGGATCCAATAAATTAGAAAGAAGAAAGCAAAGATAAGGGGGAAAAACACAGAAAGAAAGAAGAAAGAAAGCATTAATAGAAAGGGAGGAAGAAAATTTGACCGTTTGAGACTTTTTCAAAAGGAGAGTTACCTTCAGCCGACAGAAAGATAACATTTTAAAAATACCTGACGGGTTTCAAAATGATAAAGGCCTGCTCATTAATTGCAATGATAATGTATGTGTAGATTTAGAATTTAGTGAAATCAGCTACAATTTTAGAATTATCACACAGCTATATAATCTATGTTGTTATGCTAATTAACACATTTCTGTCTGGATAAGATAAGAGATGATGCTGAGGAATGAATACAAATCTATGATTCACAGGCTGAATCCTGCTAATGTCAGGTGAGATTTATGAGTAATAACAAAAACTGAGTGTGCATTTCAGTTCCATCATTTTCCTATAGTTACAGCATGTCCTTCAACTTTTAAACTTCCAAACTCATAGCTTGCAAAAAAATTAACTGTTCTCCAACTACCAAAAATTGCTTAACTCTTAATTTGACTCTTACTTTAAGTGAAGTGATGTAACTAAAGGGTATTATTACAGGCACTTTTTTGATATATCTAAAATTGCATCTCTTGTTTATAGTTTACTAGAGAAATAATCCATAAAACCCATTTCTTCTTTTTATAATGTGCAATTCAAAATGTTTTCTTGTCATGTACAATTTAGAGGATGAATTTATACACAGGAATCAGACACCATGAACCAATCTTTATCTAATTCACTGGAAGTTCCACTGTCCTTTGGTGGGGTGAGGTAAGGTGCTCTCTTTTCAAAATACACAAAACCAATACACTTTTCACTGTTTCTGGGGAAACAGCTTCAAATTCTACTAAGACATTTGTCATTTACGTTTTACTAGGTTCTGTCCAACATTGACTGCTAACTCCTAGACAAGGCAAATTCTACCTCAATTCTAATGAAAATGTATCTATCATACTTTACCATCTCATTGCACACTGACTCAGCATAGAGTAGATGCACAGTAGATATTGTTGGAAAAAAACAGAAGTTGAGAAGAGCGGAAACCCCACTGGAAATCAGTGAGTTTTGTTTTTGTTTTTTCAGAATCCAGTGACTCCTTAACAAGTTATATAGGAAAGTCGGTGTCCTATTTTCTTTCCCATCATTTTCTTAAATGTTTGCTAGTCTTTGCATATAACTTATACAAAGAATGAAAGACCAAATTAATTAGCTCTGGAAGCTTGCATGCTTTCAGCTGTGAGTTTCGTTCTCTTTCTCTTCAATAAGTTGAATTATTGGTCCAAAATATTCATTCTCCTCAAATTTTTATACACATTTATACCTTTGCATGGTCTCATGATGTGCAGAATTATCTTCCCCACCTTTTGACTTTGGGTTTGGCCTTGTAACTTGCTTTGGCCAACGTGATGTTAGTGAATATGACTTGAGCAGATGCTTGAGATATGCTTGTGCAGTTGAGCTTGCCATATTTGTTTCTCCCATCATCACAAGAAGAAAATACAATAAGTAGTCACAGTCTTCAGGATCTTTAATGAGACTTAAAGTTCAGAACCACCATAGCTGATGCTTGAAGTCCCTGAACCTGAATCAGAGCCACCTCAGCCAACGTGCAGAAGTCTAAGTGACATATAAACGTATATCATATACCTCTGAGAGTTTTTTGATTGTTTGTTATGCAGCAAAAGCTGATAGCTATCACAGTGGGATTCTTTCCTGAATAAAAATCTTGGCCAAACATAATATGAAAGTGGAGTAAAAATTTCTTACTTGGTATCATTGGTGTATGTAACAAGGGTCAACAAGGAAAAAATTAAAAATATTTTACTTCCTCTATCCTATAATCTTCATTAGTCAAATCTCACCCACCCCAAATAGACACATGAGCCAACAGCTGAGCATGCTTGCTTTGAGGATGTAACTACAGGACAAGTTCCAAATCTTCATTAACATCTCCCCCACCCCCTATCCAGAAAACATTTGTAGTAAGAAAACAACCTAAGTTTAAACTGGCACACTCACTATGTAAAAGTAGGTCTTGGTCAAGGTTTTTGGTTCCTCCCTTGAGAAATCCTCAATATTTCTCTTATATAGAAATGTTTCTATTGTCATTTCTGTCAGGAGAGCAGACAGGCAATCTGAGACACTCACCTCCAAGCCAAATAAGGAGTTTTACCAGGATTTGAAGAGACACATAGTATTTCTCCCCATGTCTCAGTCTCTGTTCTACTTCTCTTTCAGGTGCTAACATAAACAATAAGAAGCAGACCCTCTACTCCTCCAGATTTATGAATTTCTTTAGAGAAATTAAAATATTTTCCCTGGGTGGTAAAATCGTCTGTCATACATTGCTCTGTTAATTGCCAATTGGGGGTAGGGGGAGGAACAGAGGGAACAAGGGAGGAGAAAGGGATCTGACTAGTCTCACTGTTGGAATGACAGTCCTTTAGTGAATTGCTGCAGATACTATTCCAGTTGCTTATTCCTTTCCTTTGTGCTTGCTGACAAGTGAGAGGCCTCTATGCAACTATGCGAAAAAGAACTGGTCCTAATTCCATTGCAACATTCTCCATTGCATGTCTACAGCAGCAGTTTTCAATGTGATCCCATCTAGTTTCCTCCTTTGAGAGCTCTTCAAAATCTTTGAACTGCTAATGGCATACTCTCTGATGCTGATCACTGTTGTAAACTTATTCTCCATTTTATTGTCATACGGTCGTATCAGTATAAGTGAAAAGCAGGTGAAAATGAATGCTCAATCAGCCATCTTGATTTAGAACTTATTTTGGCAATTTAAAAAGATTCTATTAGAGGCACATAATTTAAAATATATGCTTAAACGACAGTTACAAACAAACCCGGCAACAGGGATTGGAGCTAGTTGAGTGTAAAGTCAAACCAGGCTTTTTCCAAATGACTATATTTAGAAAATGATCCTTCATGTTTGCCCAGTGATTTCAAAGAAAGAATGAGTGAAGTGAAAACAGAGAAAATGAAAGCCAGTCCAGTTCACAGAACTCTTCCCACGGAGAAAAAAGGTTGGTATTCTTATTGTTGTTCTTGTTATTACCATTTTGCATCTTCTAACATACAAAACACTGCACTGTTACCTATGTTGTATCATTTATTCCCCACAATTTAGGCAGGGAGGTAATCCTATTCCGATTTTACAAGTGAGGAAATTAGAGATATTACATAACATGCAGATGTTCTCACGTCTACCCAGTGACAGAGATGAGTTTCAATCTGAGTTCTGTCTTCTTCATGCACAAATTTCATCCCAGGTTCTCAAGTTATTTCAAAAGTGTGCTTCCCCATGGTCATTCTCAGAGGTGTGATGATCTGCCTTTCCCTGAATACATTCAAAGCAGCTTGGTAATATTCAACCTTAAAGCAACCGAACATTTTTTTTTCCTCCTCCTCCTTTCTTTGTTCCTTTCACTTCTGTCTTAGTAGATCATCTGTATAGACTCTGATGCTTTATAATTTGCAGTCTTGTCCTACCTTTGAGGACAAATGAAACCTCACCCTTTGCTGTAAATGTTTTAAGTTATTGATATTTTCATTCAATAAAACTGCCATCACAGTCAAATACAAGCAAAGCTACCCCAGATACCATATTTAGCTTAGTTGATATTGCTGCTGTTTCTGGCAATTGAATAATGTTAACAAAATATAATTTTGCTCTTTCTTTTTGTTGTCCCTCATTTTTGTTTCATGACCGGTAAAGTCCGTTGCATTTTCTTTCAGTGGTAGCTGCTCTAACATTTTTAACAAAATAATTTACGAAATTATAACGCTTCTCTCTTCAAACCTTTCCTGGAATGCCATGAATATTAGACACCTATTTAGATAGAAAAAGGCATCTGAGAGGGGACTCAAATTTCTGTAAAAAATGCATATTAGGCTGGGCGCGGTGGCTCAGGCCTGTAATCCCAGCACTATGGGAGGCTGAGGCTGGCGGATCACGAGGTCAGGAGGTCGAGACCATCCTGGCTAACATGGTGAAACCCCGTCTCTACTAAAAATACAAAAAAATTAGCCGGGCATGGTGGCGGGCGCCTGTAGTCCCAGCTACTCGGAGAGGCTGAGGCAGGAGAATGGTGTGAACCCGGGAGGCGGAGCTTGCAGTGAGCTGAGATCGCACCACTGCGCTCCAGCCTGGGCGAGAGCGAGACTCCATCTCAAAAAAAAAAAAAAAAATGCATATTAGAAACTTATGTGTTAGTGGGCTCATGGGTAACAAAATGAAAGGAATCAAGTTTGAAAATTTAGACCATTCTCTTTCAATATTGAACAACCATGGCTATAAATTTTAGGCTAGTGAGAAGACTGAAAAAAAACCAAATTCTGTTATTACAAGTATAGTGTTATTTCAGGTAAGGTATGAGCTAGCAATCAGTTGAGTTTCTCTTCATTGATAACTACTCTGGGATACCAAAAATGTACATAGTCGATTGCACATTTATACATATATGGCTTTGGGGTTTTCTCTCTCCCACTTTTTATGCTTTCCACATTTGGCATAATAAAATTACAAAGTTATAATTTAACTTTAATGACTTCTTAAACATGTCTTTCATTTCTCTCTCTCTCTGTTTTTATTGACATCCTCACTAAGTCAATAAGATTTTTAAAGTAAGGTTGCTCTACTCTTCTATACTTCAGATATATTTTTAAAATGTAGCTGGGTACTGTCAGCTCATGTTTCAACTCAGACAAGCCTCATTTCTTATTGAGTCAGAGTTAAATGTAAGCATAGATGTGTACAGATGTTTTCGTAAGATGAAATAAACCAAATAGTTTGCTTACAAGTCTTTTCATTCAACATATTTTGAGCCAAATATCTTCCAAGGTAATGAAGAATACAAGCAAAATATTCTCTAGGTGTTGGGGACTCACAATCCATGTTTACCAGGTGTTACAGCACATAATAGAGTCACACACACGAGGCCATATTAGCACAGACGTGAGAAGTATTAAACAAATTGCAAAAGAAGAGGATGAGACAAAAAAGATTCAAATAAGAGATATATGTGTCTAAAATTTTAAAGGCCTTAAAGGTTGAACTGAAGTTTTTTGAGATAGTGAAGAGCAAGTACAGACAGGATTCACTTGAAAGATTGGAACAATATTAGAAAATACAAGGAATTAAAACCATATCCTGAGGGTGGAGCCAAGATGGCCGAATAGGAACAGCTCCGGTCTCCAGCTCCCAGCCCCAGCGACACAGAAGACGGATGATTTCTGCATTTCTGCTTGAGGTACCGGTTTCATCTCACTAGGGAGTGCCTAACAGTGGGTGCAGGACAGTCGGTGAAGTGCACTGTGCGTGAGCCGAAGCAGGGCGAGGCATTACCTCACTCGGGAAGCGCAAGGGGTCAGGGAGTTCCCTTTCCTAGTCAAAGAAAGGGGAAACAGACGGCACCTGGAATATCGGGTCAGTCCCACCCCAATACTGCGCTTTTCCAACGGGCCTGGAAAACGGCACACTAGGAGATTGTGTCCCGCACCTGGCTCGGAGGGTCCTGTGCCCACGGAGTCTCGCTGATTGCTAGCACAGCAGTCTGAGATCAAGCTGCAAGGCGGCAGCGAGGCTGGGGGAGGGGCGCCCGCCATTGCCCAGGCTTGCTTAGGTAAACAAAGCAGCCAGGAAGCTCGAACTGGGTGGAGCCCACCATAGCTCAAGGAGGCCTGCCTGCCTCTATAGGCTCCACCTCTGGGGGCAGGGCACAGACAAACAAAAACTCAGCAAGAACCTCCACAGACTTAAAGGTCCCTGTCTGACTGACAGCTTTGAAGAGAGTAGTGGTTCTCCCAGCACGCAGCTGGAGATCTGAGAACGGACAGACTGCCTCCTAAAGTGGGTCCCTCACCCCTGAGCAGCCTAACTGGGAGGCACCCCCCCAGTAGGGACAGACTGACACCTCATTCAACCGGGTACTCCTCTGAGACAAAACTTTCAGACGAACTATCAGACAGCTGAATTTGTGGTCTCATGAAAATCCGCTGTTCTGCAGCCACCGCTGCTGACACCCAGCCAAACAGGGTCTGGAGTGGACCTCTAGTAAACTCCAACAGACCTGCAGCTGAGGGTCCTGTCTGGTAGAAGGAAAACTAACAAACAGAAAGGACATCCACACCAAAAACCCATCTGTACATCTCCATCATCAAAGACCAAAAGTAGATAAAACCACAAAGATGGGGAAAAAACAGAACAAAAAAACTGGAAACTCTAAAAAACAGAGCACCTCTCCTCCTCCAAAGGAACGCAGTTCCTCACCAGCAACGGAACAAAGCTGGATGGAGGATGACTTTGATGAGTTGAGAGAAGAAGGCTTCAGACGATCAAACTACTCTGAGCTACGAGAGGAAATTCAAAACAATAGCAAAGAAGTTAAAAACTTTGAAAAAATATTAGAAGAATGGATAACTAGAATAACCAATGGAGAGAAGGGCTTAAAGGAGCTGATGGAGCTGAAAGCCAAGTTTCGAGAACTACGCGAAGATTGCAGAAGCCTCAGTAGCAGATGCGATCAACTGGAAGAAAGGGTATCGCTGATGGAAGATGAAATGAATGAAATGAAGAGAGAAGGGAAGTTTAGAGAAAAAAGAATAAAAAGAAATGAACAAAGCCTCCGAGAAATTTGGGACTATGTGAAAAGACCAAACCTACGTCTGATTGGTGTACCTGAAAATGATGGGGAGAATGGAACCAAGTTGGAAAACACTCTGCAAGATATTATCCAGGAGAACTTCCCCAATCTAGCAAGGCAGGCCAGCATTCAGATTCAGGAAATACAGAGAACGCCACAAAGATACTCCTCGAGAAGGGCAACTCCAAGACACATAATTGTCAGATTCACCAAAGTTGAAATGAAGGAAAAAATGTTAAGGGCAGCCAGAGAGAAAGGTCGGGTTACCCACAAAGGGAAGCCCATCAGACTAACAGCTGATCTCTCAGCAGAAACTCTACAAGCCAGAAGAGAGTGGGGGCCGATATTCAACATTCTTAAAGAAAAGAATTTTCAACCCAGAATTTGCTATCCTGCCAAACTAAGCTTCATAAGTGAAGGAGAAATAAAATACTTTACAGACAAGCAAACGCTGAGTGATTTTGTCACCACCAGGCCTGCCCTAAAAGAGCTCCTGAAGGAAGCACTAAACATGGAAAGGAACAACCGGTACCAGCCACTGCAAAAACATGCCAAATTGTAAAGACCATCGAGGCTAGGAAGAAACAATAGCAACTAACGAGCAAAATAACCAACTAACATCATAATGACAGGATCAGATTCACACATAACAATATTAACGTTAAATGTAAATGGGCTAAATGCTCCAATCAAAAGACACAGACTGGCAAACTGGATAAGGAGTCAGGACCCATCAGTGTGCTGTATTCAGGAAACCCATCTCACGTGCAGAGACACACATAGACTCAAAATAAAGGGATGGAGGAAGATCTATCAAGCAACTGGAAAACAAAACAAGGCAGGGGTTGCAATCCTAGTCTCTGATAAAATAGACTTTAAACCAACAAAGATCAAAAGAGACAAAGAAGGCCATTACATAATGGTAAAGGGATCAATTCAACAAGAAGAGCTAACTATCCTAAATATATATGCACCCAACACAGGAGCACCCAGGTTCATAAAGCAAGTCCTCAGTGACCTACAAAGGGACTTAAACTCCCACACAATAATAATGGGAGATTTTAACACCCCACTGTCAACATTAGACAGATCAACGAGACAGAAAGTTAACAAGGATATCCAGGAATTGAACTCAGCTCTGCACCAAGTGGACCTAATAGACATCTACAGAACTCTCCACCCCAAGTCAACAGAATATACATTTTTTTCAGCACCACACCACACCTATTCCAAAATTGACCACATAGTTGGAAGTAAAGCTCTCCTCAGCAAATGTAAAAGAACAGAAATTATAACAAACTGTCTCTCAGACCACAGTGCAATCAAACTAGAACTCAGGATTAAGAAATTCACTCAAAACCGCTCAACTACATGGAAACTGAACAACCTGCTCCTGAATGACTATTGGGTACATAATGAAATGAAGGCAGAAATAAAGATGTTCTTTGAAACCAACGAGAACAAAGATACAACATACCAGAATCTCTGGGACACATTCAAAGCAGTGTGTAGAGGGAAATTTATAGCACTAAATGCCCACAAGAGAAAGCAGGAAAGATCCAAAATTGACACCCTAACATCACAATTAAAAGAACTAGAAAAGCAAGAGCAAACACATTCAAAAGCTAGCAGAAGGCTAGAAATAACTAAAATCAGAGCAGAACTGAAGGAAATAGAGACACAAAAAACCCTTCAAAAAATTAATGAATCCAGGAGCTGGTTTTTTGAAAAGATCAACAAAATTGATAGACCGCTAGCAAGACTAATAAAGAAGAAAAGGGAGAAGAATCAAATAGATGCAATAAAAAACGAAAAAGGGGATATCACCACCGATCCCACAGAAATACAATCTACCATCAGAGAATACTACAAACACCTCTATGCAAATAAACTAGAAAATCTAGAAGAAATGGATAAATTCCTTGACAAATACACCCTCCCAAGACTAAACCAGGAAGAAGTTGAATCTCTGAATAGACCAATAACAGGTTCTGAAATTGTGGCAATAATCAATAGCTTACCAACCAAAAAGAGTCCAGGACCTGACGGATTCACAGCTGAATTCTACCAGAGGTACAAGGAGGAACTGGTACCATTCCTTCTGAAACTATTCCAATCGATAGAAAAAGAGGGAATCCTCCCTAACACATTTTATGAAGCCAGCATCGTCCTGATACCAAAACCTGGCAGAGACATAACCAAAAAAGAGAATTTCAGACCAATATCCTTGATGAACATTGATGCAAAAATCCTCAATAAAATACTGGCAAACCGAATCCAGCAGCACATCAAAAAGCTTATCCACCATGATCAAGTGGGCTTCATCCCTGGGATGCAAGGCTGGTTCAACATACGCAAATCAATAAATGTAATCCAGCATATAAACAGAACCAAAGACAAAAACCACATGATTATCTCAATAGATGCAGAAAAGGCCTTTGACAAAATTCAACAACCCTTCATGCTAAAAACTCTCAATAAATTAGGTATTGATGGGACGTATCTCAAAATAATAAGAGCTATCTATGACAAACCCACAGCCAATATCATACTGAATGGGCAAAAACTGGAAGCATTCCCTCTGAAAACTGGCACAAGACAGGGATGCCCTCTCTCACCGCTCCTATTCAACATAGTGCTGGAAGTTCTGGCCAGAGCAATCAGGCAGGAGAAGGAAATAAAGGGTATTCAATTAGGAAAAGAGGAAGTCAAACTGTCCCTGTTTGCAGATGACATGATTGTATATCTAGAAAATCCCATTGTCTCAGCCCAAAATCTCCTTAAGCTGATTAGCAACTTCAGCAAAGTCTCAGGATACAAAATTAATGTACAAAAATCACAAGCATTCTTGTACACCAATAACAGACAAGCAGAGAGCCAAATCATGAGTGAACTCCCATTCACAATTGCTTCAAAGAGAATAAAATACCTAGGAATCCAACTTACAAGGGATGTGAAGGACCTCTTCAAGGAGAACTACAAACCACTGCTCAATGAAATCAAAGAGGATACAAACAAATGGAAGAACATTCCATGCTCATGGGTTGGAAGAATCAATATCGTGAAAATGGCCATACTGCCCAAGGTCATTTATAGATTCAATGCCATCCCCATCAAGCTACCAATGACTTTCTTCACAGAATTGGAAAAAACTACTTTAAAGTTCATATGGAACCAAAAAAGAGCCCGCATCGCCAAGTCAATCCTAAGCCAAAAGAACAAAGCTGGAGGCATCACGCTACCTGACTTCAAACTATACTACAAGGCTACAGTAACCAAAACAGCATGGTACTGGTACCACAACAGAGACATAGATCAATGGAACAGAACAGAGCCCTCAGAAATGACGCCGCATAGCTACAACTATCTGATCTTTGACAAACCTGACAAAAACAAGAAATGGGGAAAGGATTCCCTATTTAATAAATGGTGCTGGGAAAACTGGCTAGCCATATGTAGAAAGCTGCAACTGGATCCCTTCCTTACACCTTATACAAAAATTAATTCAAGATGGATTAAAGACTTATATGTTAGACCTAAAACCATTAAAATCCTACAAGAAAACCTAGGCAATACCATTCAGGACATAGGCGTGGGCAAGGACTTCATGTCTAAAACACCAAAAGCAATGGCAACAAAAGCCAAAATCGACAAATGGGATCTCATTAAACTAAAGAGCTTCTGCACAGCAAAAGAAACTATCATCAGAGTGAACAGGCAACCTACAGAATGGGAGAAAATTTTTGCAACCTACTCATCTGACAAAGGGCTAATATCCAGAATCTACAATGAACTCAAACAAATTTACAAGAAAAAAACAAACAACCCCATCAAAAAGTGGGCAGAGGACATGAACAGACACTTCTCAAAAGAAGACATTTATGCAGCCAAAAAACACATGAAGAAATGCTCATCATCACTGGCCATCAGAGAAATGCAAATCAAAACCACAGTGAGATACCATCTCACACCGGTTAGAATGGCCATCATTAAAAAATCAGGAAACAATAGGTGCTGGAGAGGATGTGGAGAAATAGGAACACTTTTACACTGTTGGTGGGACTGTAAACTAGTTCAACCATTGTGGAAGTCAGTGTGGCGATTCCTCAGGGATCTCGAACTAGAAATACCATTTGACCCAGCCATCCCATTACTGGGTATATACCCAAAGGACTATAAATCATGCTGCTACAAAGACACATGCACACGTATGTTTATTGCAGCACTATTCACAATAGCAAAGAGTTGGAACCAACCCAAATGTCCAACAATGATAGACTGGATTAAGAAAATGTGGCACATATACACCATGGAATATTATGCAGCCATAAAAAGTAGGGACATGGATGAAACTGGAAAACATCATTCTCAGTAAACTATCGCAAGGACAAAAAACCAAACACTGCATGTTCTCACTCATAGGTGGGAATTGAAATACACCTAATGCTAAATGACGAGTCAATGGGTGCAGCAAACCAACATGGCACATGGATACATATGTAACAAACCTGCACATTCTGCACATGTACCCTAAAACCCTAAAGTATAATAAAAAAAAAAAAAACCATATCCTTACGTCATAATAAAGATAGAGGTAGTTATCATTGAAGATTTCAGTGACAAAACTTGATTTTTACCCACAGAAAACATTTCGTAAGTGGATTGCAGAAGATTAGAGGCAGAGGTGAATGTATTGCATTGACAGTTTTTGCCCACTAATTTCTCATTTAAAGTTCTTATTCGCAAAGTGGAATTGCTGCAAAAGATGATTTTATTTTTTCTAGTTCTACACAGACATTGGCATCATATTACTTCTGTGTGCTCGAATACATTGATGATTTATATGATAATTACATAATCTCATTAATAGAAATTTGTGTTCCTCTGGCAACTTTGATTGGCTGAGGTGATCAAAAAATTCCAAACACAGAGGTGATCAAAAAATTCCAAACACAAAGACTCCAGCACTTAACTAAAGAGCTAATTTCTTCCTGCTTTGTCAGCACCACGGTTGCATAAATTCTCTCCAAGGTGAGCACGCAGTCCAAGTCCTCACTTTGCACATGTTGCTCTAGCCAGAAGCAGCCAAGGAGATTTTCCCTTATGACCATTTCAAATAGAAGCATAGACAACAACATCTCGTCAGGAGAACACAGTGCACTGGCCTAAAATCTCTGTAAAAGATATATCTCAGAGACTAGATCCTATGTGTTTGAATTCCACATCAACAAAGCTTTTCACTTAAATAGTCCCTGTTGGGAAAATCATTAGTGTCTGTGATCTGTTAATTATAAATGTGCAGACTACTAATGTCTCCTGTAAGGTTTCCAAGACATCCTATGAAAATTAATCATAATGGATCTTAAAAATATTTTTGTTTCTCTCTGATGGTTAATTATAGCTCCAATGAGTCTAATAAGACTGTGCCACAGTGCTTCCACTGATACTCCTTAGACTTGCAGGAGGCCAAAGGCCCAAGTTATTTAATCAGAGATCTTGATTTGTTTGAAAAATTCCACACATTATGAGCTGCATTTTGTCACTCAGTACCTATCTGATGAAAAGCTGTGAGCTGTTTTGTTTTTTGTGTTCCAGATGAGGATTATTTAAAGCTCACTCCCCACCTCGTCCAGAGGCCCTTGCTCATGAATGTCCTGGTATATGGGAATAAAGTTCAGTTGGCTATTTGGAGGTAATAAAACAAAATCATGGGGCCTACAAAAGCATTGTATCGTGTTGCAAATAAACTCTATTGATTTTACAATTTTCCATAGTACTTTGCATCTTTCACATTTCAAAAATGATTAAGTCATTCTGTCAAATCAGTTATTTTTCCCCCACTTGTTTGTATGTCTTAGGAGTTCAAGAAGTGTTGCTTCTAATAAATATAGAAAAAGTAATGAACAAGGAATAGGGAGGCTGAAAACTGATAATCTTCTACATATGGGCTGTTCATCCACTCCAGGTGAAACTTTACTCTAATTTCCATAAAAGGTTGTAATCACTAAGCACTATGGAGAAGTAATCATGTTTGTGCAAAAAGTTAAGGACAAAGAGAGGGGTTAGGTTCTGGTTGAAAGATTTACTAGTGAGTGAATAGCCAGGTAGTTTGCCTTTTGTATATGAAACATGCATGAATTGTATGAAATCCATGTGCCAATTAATCATGATCTATGAGTGAGAGGGGGATTGTGGAAAGAAAATAAAGCAGACTCATAAAAAGAAATAGTGTGTTCCTGTTAGATGTCCTTCTCTTCCTTCTGGACAGAGAATGGATCAGGTTCAGTAAGGTTCTTTGGACATTAAACTAGTCTCTTATTTGTTTTTTAGAATATTTAAATGGAAGGAGGTGATACGATTCATGAAGATAAGGCTAGGCAAACGCATGAGTTTTGTTTTACCTGGTAAAAAAGGCTATGGCTTCTTTTCCTTTAGTGGCTACGTAGCCTTTGAACACACTTGACATTGAACTAAAAAAAAAAAAGTATATATTACTTTACTCCACCAAGCAGCTCTTAAACTCTAAACATTTTTAGTTTGAACTTTTGTAACTTTAAGCATCAAGAACTGGCAAATCAATTACAAATTTTTACTTCTCCAACATGTGGCCAAAGATGTTATAGACTTTAGCCCTATTCTAGCATTTGTTAATTTGATATTGAAGAAAATATGACATGTTTCATTATTTTTGTCCTTTTGAATAATTATGAAATCAATAATGACGCTTCCAAGGAGTAAAAAAAAATGAACAAAATAAATGTTTTCTTTATTATTGAAGTTTATTTCTCAGTAGTGCTACTAGTTTTGAAAGGTAAGAAGACATGCAGACTGGTGTAAAAAGAAGTTTAATGGTCAATGAAAATAAATAGCCTTTTTGGTTTATAAAGTTAGAAAGGGAAATGTAAGAATATTTTATTTATTAGAACCACACCAGTTAGAATTGTGATCATTAAAAAGTCAGGAAACAACAGGTGCTGGAGAGGATGTGGAGAAATAGGAACACTTTTACACTGTTGGTGGGACTGTAAACTAGTTAAACCATTGTGGAAGTCAGTGTGGTGATTCCTCAGGGATCTAGAACTAGAAATACCATTGGACCCAGCCATCCCATTACTGGGTATATACCCAAAGGATTATAAATCCTGCTGCTATAAAGACACATGCACACCTATGTTAATTGTGGCACAACAGCGAAGACTTGGAACCAACCCAAATGTCCATCAATGATAGACTGGATTAAGAAAATGTGGCACATATACACCATGGAATCCTACGCAGCCATAAACAAGGATGAGTTCATGTCCTTTGTAGGGACATGGATGAAGCTGGAAACCATCTTTCTCAGCAAACTATCGCAAGGACAAAAAACCAAACACTGCATGTTCTCACTCATAGGTGGGAACTGAACAACGAGAACATTTGGACACAGAGTGGGGAACATCACACACTGGGGCCTGTCATGGGGTCGGGGGAGTGGGAAGGGATAGCATTAGGAGATACACCTAATGTAAATGACGAGTTAATGGGTGCAGCACACCAACATGGCACATGTATACATATGTAACAAACCTGTACGTTGTGCACATGTACCCTAGAACTTAAAGTATGATAAAAAAAATTAAAAATAAAAAAAGAAATCTTACCTAAATCCAATTTGCAAGAATCAATGAAAAATGCCCATGAGAAAATTATTTCTCAATAATATTAAGAAAATAATTTAATTGTTACTGTTTAAAAACTGAGGGTCTCAAAAAACAATTAAGAAATTGCTTACTTGATTACTGATAAAAAATTCTGTAAGCTTTGTTAATGTCTACCAATAAAGTTACCTCAGTTCAAAAATAAACTTCCTGGTATAAAAAGTAGTTTTTTAGGCAATTGGAAGACAAGCCACACAGAGCTTCCAAATCCATTAATTATATAGTAACATCATCTTTGTCAGTAATAGCAATTAAAACTACATTACTGTAACCAGTCAGAATTTGAAAATCTTTGCATGTCTTAACTCATTTATTACTCACAACAAACAAAACAAATAGGCCAGTACTACTTTGACTCTTATTTTACAAATACAGAAACTGCGGCACAGAGAGGTCAAGTAAATTACCCAGTTTTATTCTTAGGAAGTGACAGAGCTGTGATTTGAATGCAGAGAGTCTAGAAACAGAGTCCATAATTTCAACCAGAATGTGTGGCATATAAAGGTATATACCAAGATGTTATAGCATTGGATATATTTTACATTTTAGTGGTGGTAATATAAATAATTTTCAACTTCTTTGTGCTTTTATGTACTTTTCACACTCTCTATCGTGGACAAAAACAATTCCGTAATTAGAAATAAAGGCTCTGGAATGTACTTTAAATATACACTTACTAGCTGCCTTCCTTCTGTCTTATCTTCATATAAGCTGACTAGGCTTCATATAAGCTGACTAGGCTTCTTCATATGGCTGACTAGGCTTCTTTTTCTGTATGAGATCTCTAATGT
The DNA here is from genome assembly GCF_009828535.3 of Hylobates moloch. Classification (NCBI taxonomy): domain Eukaryota; kingdom Metazoa; phylum Chordata; class Mammalia; order Primates; family Hylobatidae; genus Hylobates; species Hylobates moloch. The sequence goes on along the minus strand of NW_026652286.1, from coordinate 7,382,418 downwards.
GAAAAAAAAAACTTTTTAAAAATAAACTTCCTGTTTCTAGATATGCATCCTTTCTTAACTAATGACCAACAGAGTCTTGGAATATCCTTTATCAAGGAAGTAGCCTAACAAAGCAGTCGCCTGTAGATAGCACAATCATGGTTCAGGAATCTTCTATTAGTTGAATGCAGAAAAGGACAACCAATACATTCTGAGAGACTAAGAATGAACAAACTTTCTGGGCCATAGGCATTTAGTGAATAAACATGAATAAAGAAAAGAATATATGTTTAAGACATACAAAGAACAAACTCACTCTCATAAAAGCCAGCAAAAAAAAAAAAAAGATGTGGTGGAAAGGGATCAGAGGATAAAGGAATGGTCAGACACGTACTATTTGTTCAAGGAGATATACTAGCCATCAAATCTCTGGTTCTCCATCATAGGACTCATGATTTTTGTAGCAATTTTGTCTGTAAGAAATATCCTTTCCTTGGATACAATGGAGGGTAGAGAATAGACACTGTTTCAGTCTGTTGAACTAGGTAATCACAAATAAATAGGTTTCTCTCCTACAAGTGTTGGAAGTACTACTTTCTAAGGGACCTTGGGAGGTGTTAGAAAAATTTATGTCACCAATTCCTATGAGTAATGCTGATAGAACAACCAGTTGAGTGCTATAAGAATATGAGTAGGACTCATCAAATAACCTAGGGAAGCCAGGAGTGTAGGGAAATAAGATCACGACTCAAAGTCTGTAACCAGGGCTTAGTATCAACACTCCTGTAAGTCCCAATATCAGCAGATAAAGTTTGGTATCTGGCCTAGGATCAAGGTTTGGGCAGGTGACACAAGAATGATATATTGAGTGTTCCTAATTAATTTTCTCCTAAAATGGCAAATTTCCTTCCTACTTACTCAGTTCTTGGTTACACATCATATCTTTTATAATAGAGAACTTCTCTAAGCCAAATCTTCCCATCACTTCAGATTGTAGTGTTTTAACTGTATTTCTCATCACGCTCTCCTTCCATTGGTAACACTCAATGACTTGTAGGCTTACAAAGCAATAACATACTCTAAAACAAGTAAAAGAACATTATACCAGATAATAAAAAGCACAATCAGTAATTGCCAGACATAGAATCTTTACTTCTCCACATCCATATATGCTACCATTAGAAGGGTAGGAAAGGCTGGGCGCGGTGGCTCACGCCTGTAATCCTAGCACTTTGGGAGGCCGAGGTGGGTGGATGACGAGGTCAGGAGATCGAGACCATCCTGGCTAACATGGTGAAACCCTGTCTCTCCTAAAAATACAAAAAAATTAGCCAGGCCTGGTGGTGGACGCCTGTAGTCCCAGCTACTCAGAAGGCTGAGGCAGGAGAATGGTGTGAACCCGGGAGGCGGAGCTTGCAGTGAGCTGAGATCATGCCACTGCACTCCAGCCTGGGCGACAGAGCGAGACTCCGTCTCAAAAAAAAAAAAAGGGTAGGAAAAAGTAGAAATGGTAATTATGCAGAAGGCCCCAGAAGGGTTGCTTTGTGTTAGGTAGAAATTTTGACATCGGCAGTTTAAAAAAAGAAATCCACATGTCCTCTTATAAAACAAGCAGTTTATTTTGAGGTAGTATTAATAATATATCCTTAATTTTCAAAAGAGAGGAAATATAATTGTCAAAAATTTCAAAAGATGTAAGAACTTACTTTGTGGGTTATGAAAGACCAAGTTGTGCACATAATGTGTAAATTACAGAAGAATATTCAAAATCTTTTAATTAGCCCTGTAACACTTTCAGAAATAATAGGGCCACCTCCATGTAGGAGGAAGGCAGGAATGTAAAATAGTTGTAAACTGCCAAAGAGAACTAACAATTGAGGGAAAAATGTTCTTAGCCCCAAATGATAACATGTCTATATACTATCTATAAGTTTACTGTGATCATAGAATGAAAATGCTTAGGTACCTAGAATGATGTTTTTCTTCAAATATTCAAGGAACTGGAGAATATGGGTGCTTTGGTATTATACCCAGGCTTTGGAGACTTATTTATAAAAAATATGTTCACCTAAACAGTAAATTTGTCTAATTCCTATGCATGCCCTGAGTGGGAGCTTGGGCAGTATTGGAGACAAAACCATTAAAATAGATGATAGTAAGTGGATGGAACAAATGTCTCATCTCCAAAAGAGCTTAGAATTGAGCAGATGTTCAAAATAACAGGACCATGCATTTCATTTAGTTACATGTCAAAGTTCATGGTGCAGGCTGAACTCTGAAGTTCATATAAATCCACCTAAAGACAGGGTTGCAGTTAAAATAACAAATGAGCCTAGGACAAAAAAAAAAAAAAGTGAAAATAGATGGGTGAAAGAGGCCACTTTAGCCAGATTCTGAAAGACATAGCGTATTTGCTTGATGACTTTAATGAGTCAGGCATGTACAACAGCAAGAATCACTAGTGCAAAGGAGCAGGGTGTCTAAATGTAGTCAGTGTAGAAGGGAACAATACAAATTAAATCTGATAGCTGGTTTAGGGAAAACAAAAGACTGCTAAGCAGAACTTTTTGTTTGTTTTTTGTTTTTTTTTTTGAGACAGAGTCTTGTTGTGTGCCACAGGCTGGAGTGCTATGGTGTGACCCTGGCTCACTGCAACCTCTGCCTCCTGGGTTCAAGTGCCTCTCCTGCCTCAGCCTCCTGAGTAACTGGGATTACAGGCATGCACCACCTTGCCTGGCTAATTTTTGTACATTTAGTAGAGATGGAGTTTCACCTTGTTAGTCAGGCTGGTCTTGAACACCTGACCTTAAGTGAGCTGCTGTCCTCGGCCTCCCCAAGTGCTGGGTTACAGGCATGAGCCACCACGCCTAGCCGTAAGCAGGACTTTTGATGGACCACTGTTAATATCACACACTATAGAACTTGAGCAATATGGATAAGACGAATCATTGGAGTAGACAGTGGAGAATAATTTGGATAGTATTTCTAGATTATTTTTAGGAAAATGAGAATTTAAACAATAGTAACAACCATGGAAAGACACATGCTTAAGAAGGGAGATAATTAACAAATTTGAGAGAAAAAAAATTTTAAAGGATAGAGAAGGTCTGGTGGAAAATGACGCCATAGCTCTGAACTAAGAAAGATACAGATGTCTCTGATTGGGATATAAAAATAGAAATGGAGAGTATGGGGTGGGCTGGAGTAGGCAATGAGCTCAAATGAATTTGGTTTTTGAAAGGTTAGGTGTTACTGTGGGGCATCTGAGAGAAGGGATCCTATGGTAAATTAAGGCAAGATCCTGGACAGATCTTGGGACATCTAGTTGGAGATGTACATTTTTGGAAATCATAGGGATTTGGGTCAAAAATGAAACCATTAAAAAAGTAAATACAGAATATGAGAGTCTTAAAGACTATCTGCAGTTAGTAGGTTAGGAAAACAAGAACAAAAACAGAGTATCTTATTATATAGACTAAAGTGATAACTTTTATGTGGAATCAAATCTATTTCCAATTTCTCAGGACGCAGAAATCTCTACAAGATGAGTAAAGGGGGAATAAAAGGATCAAAAATTACCTTATACTGCTCTAAGAAGTTATTGTATACTTTTTTCAACATTGAGACTTTCTCTTGATCCTTTAGCTAATATTAACCTTTCCTGTAAATAAAATTTTGTAGATGGATTGCCATTTAACTTGACCACAAAGTTAAATGTGTTTAAATGATGATAAGCTTTTTGGGAACAGAGACTCAGTATCTGCTGCATCTAGACAAAGTATTATACAACAGCACACTCCATCTACATGACAAATAACAAATTAGAATATTAACACTGTTATTTAGCCAAATTCCCTAAAGTATGTAGGAGTAAACTCAGACTTGGAAGTACTATTATTAATTATAAGATATTTTTTCCAAAAATTGCAACTTGAGGTTGAACAGTTATATTCCTGTTGGGTCTATAATCTGTACTGGCAGCTCTTTGCTCCTACATAGGCATTTTTCAAGTCCCTTACTTGAAAGAGTCCTTGTCCTTTAGACAAAGGGCTGGAGCAGAGGTCTGCATGTGTAAGATGCTGACTTGCAGTACACATCTAATGCACATCAACCACAAAAATTTAATGAATCACTTTCTTGCCTGCCCTTGACCTTGCCAAGAATGCTATGTGTGCACAAATCAAGAAACCTGTGAGACCATATGCTGTGGGTCAGCCTTTGACCAGTTCTCCCCATCCAGCTGTCACTCTGAAGGCAACATCACATACACATACATTTTTTATACACATGCAATTGTCCTGAATTTTGGTCATAGGGGAAGCTTGCTGAGAAACAGTGTTTTGGAGTTAAGACAAGTTAGTTTTCTGATTTCAAACATGGAATTTGAAAGTTATCAGTAATTTTAAAAACCATCTTTCTCCATTTATGTCGTCTAATTTTAATATTTAAAATCATAATAGTTATGTAATAAAATCAATAACAATACAATAGATGCATAATAAAAGTATCTGTTTCTCTAGAGGTTATCAGTATTATACATTTCTTTTTAAGTTTCTTTCTTTCTCTCTCTCTCTCTGTTTCTTTCCTTTCTTTTCTTTCTCTTTCCTTTCTTTCTTTTCTTTCTCTTTCCTTTTTTTTTTTTTTTTTCTTTCTTTCTTTCTTTCTTTCTTTCTTTTCTTTCTTTCTTTCTTTCCTTTCTTAGATGGAGTTTCACTCTTTGTTGCTGAGGCTGGAGTACAATGGCGCGAACTCAGTTCACTGCAACCTCTGCCTACTGGGTTCAAGCGATTCTCCGGCCTCAGCCTCCTGAGTAGCTGGGATTACAGGCACCTGCCACCACGCTCAGCTACTTTTTGTGTTTTTAGTAGAGACAGGGTTTCACTGTTTTAGTAGGCCAGGCTGTTCTGAAACTCCTGACCTCAGGTGATCCACTTGTCTAGGCCTCCTAAATTGCTGGGATTACAAGCGTGAGCCACTGTGCTCTGCTGTATTATAAGTTTCTTTTACATCCTTGCATAAATTTTGTATGCTTGAAAACAAATACGGTAAAATGTAATTTTTGTGAAATAAAATCACATTGTTCTCACAATTCTGCTTTGCGTATAGTTAGCAACAAATCCTAGAAACCTTTGTATACAAATACATATAAGCTTTCCTCAGTGTTTTTAAGTCATATGTAATATTTTACTTCATAGATGACTAGTTTTTACTTCATCAGCCTCCTACAAATAGGCTTTTTAAATTTTGCAATTTTCTGGTTATTTTTCTCATCACAAGCAATACTCTAACCTTAATTTTTGTGTACCTTTGCATTGTTTTCTGATAATATATGTGGATATACATGTGTCAAAACATCACATTGTACTCCATAAATATTGATAATTATTTGTCAATTAAAAAAATGAAACAAAGAATACTGGACAGAAAAGTCCTGTCTTATGTTTTATGTATAAAAAACAGCATGGTAGAGTTAAAAGACCATTGACTTTGCAGTCACATTAACCTAGATTTGAATCCTAATACAGTCACTTACTTTATTTATTTATTATTTTTTTGAGTCAGAGTCTCACTCTGTCACCCAGGCTGGAGTGCAGTGATGCCTCCTGGGCTGAGGTGAATCTCATGCCTCAGCCTCCCAAGTAGCTGGGATTGCAGGCATGCAACACCATGCCCGGCTAATTCTTGTATTTTTAGTAGAGAGGGGTTTTTGCCATGTTGGCCAGGCTGGTCTTGAACTCCTGCCTCAAGTGATCCACCGGCCTCGGCCTCCCAAAGTGCTTGGAATACAGGCATGAGCCACTACATCTGGTTGTAGTATAGTCACTTACTTTCTGGTATGTCTTTGGGCCAAGTAACTTCTCTGATCTCAGATTTTCTCTTTGTAAAAACATGACAAGTCCTGCACAATTAAGATTTTCAGAAGTGGAAATATACTGGCTAGATCATTCTTGGCTTGTATTCTTGTATTTTAATAGCTAGTATCTAGACAGTCTATGTTCAGGTGACACACATTAAAAGACAACATAAATTTTCTAAAATGTGTGCTAAGAAAAGAAGTCAGAAGAGAAAAAAAGAGGGAAAAAGAACAATGTTTTAGTACAGATATTGAAGTCAGAATTGGACTAATTATCTAATCCTATAAATTCCTAATTGTTTTCTCCATTAATTTTGTTTAAGTTTTTTAGTTTTCTTTTTATAAGCTCTCCTTTCCCATTGATTGTGAGGGTGTCTTCCCCTTATATCTGGTCCATGTGATGCAATGACTAAGAAACTATTATCAAAGTCCTTAAAAACAATTAAAAGAAGTCCTGGCAAAACATGACTATTTTGTCTCCCTGTCTGTTGTCCTTCTAACTGGGGGAGTGTTAAGGACAATGCTTATCTATGACAGCATTTATGGTTTGAGGGGGAATTCAATGGTGGCCATGGATGATATAATACACTCTTCATCAATACCCATATTTTGTGAACATGTATGGAGACTGGATGATTACTAAGAGTCATTCACCGTTGTCCAAAGTTACTTTTTAAAATTTCAACTCACAATCACACGTTTGCACATTTCTTTTCTTTTTTTTTTTTTTTTTTTTGAGACGGAGTCTCGCTCTGTCACCCAGGCTGGAGTGCAGTGGCGCAATCTCGGCTCACTGCAAGCTCCGCCTCCCGGGTTCACACCATTCTCCTGCCTCAGCCTCTCTGAGTAGCTGGGACTACAGGCGCCCGCCACCACGCCCGGCTAATTTTTTGTATTTTTAGTAGAGACGGGGTTTCACCATGGTCTTGATCTCCTGACCTCGTGATCCGCCCGCCTCGGCCTCCCAAAGTGCTGGGATTACAAGCGTGAGCCACCGCGCCCAGCCACGTTTGCACATTTCTAACAGATGTTACCATCATTATCTTGTATATGTTGCCAATGGCCTTATAAACTAGACAAAATTAGGAATCATTAACTCTGTATTTTGAAGGGTTGAGGAAATTAAGCTTTAGAGGCATTAGTCAGTCTGCCTGTATCTTCCAACTCCAAGTTCACCGTTCTTGCCACTATATCACACTGAATGCCACTCTATTTTAATACAAGGATGATCTAGGCAGTGTATTTTCCTCTTCTGTGTCTTAGCTCTTTCAGAAAAAAAAAATGTTTTTCAGATAATTTCATTGATGTCCTATTGAATATAATACAAGCTATTCTGCCTAAGAGATCAAACTTCTCCTTCAGTTATTCCAACATATATGAGCAGCCTCATCTCTATTATCTGTGAGCTCCAGGACCATCACATCATAACCTTGTTCCTTAAATACATCATAAACTTCTTCACTACCTTGCCTTCCCTATTGTCTTTTCTTCAACTTAGAGGGCTTGTTTTCGATTATTCACCCACATTAATTATATTCCGCACTCTGAGTAAATCAGATGACAATGTCTTGACTAAGAAGTTCTTCCTGATTTCCACAGTCACAATAAATCACTCTTGCATGAAGAAAAACAAATGTCGATATACCTACAGTAAACTCACATATTCTTCTCTCTTATTAAAATTACTTATTTATATTTTGCTCCCTTGAGTCACCATAAGCAATTTATGAGAAAAATTTTATCTATGTTCCACAGGAACCAAACATGCACCTGGGTATATTTGCCATTCCCTCCAGCTGGTGCGCCCTTCCTCACTATTCTAACCAATATTCAAGGCCCACCTTTATACCACCTTCTATATGAAACCTTTTCTGAATCTCTTTAGAAAGACATACATCATTCTCTTTTGAACTCCAACACCACTTTATAGCAATTACCTTTTTCTTATATTACAGTGGTTTAAGTGTATTTTTATTCTTCCAAAATATTTTTACTCCCATGTAGGCATGGATTAGACTTATTTTGTTTACCACTGTATCCTTTGAGTTCAATGCATAGTACGTGCTCAAGCAATATTTGTTGTATATATAGAGAAACATATAATCTTCTTGTTAATACCATCTATGTTTATATCTAATAAATTTTTAATCTCTCACAGTTACTTTTAGACAGAATTCAATAAGTATTATTTCAAACTCTATGCAATTGTCATTTTTTAGGTCACAAACAGTTGAGTACCAGAAATCTTTTTTTGACCTAAAAGTAATAGAGTAAGTGAAATGATGGCTAAATAAATGAATGAAAACTCCCCAAAGTTACAAATCATGGCATGCCTGCATTAATCACATACATAAATATGATTTTGTTTGATGGAAAGTCATTGGGAGGTCAGGAAGGGAGAATCTAAATTAAAATACGTCACTCCTTCACATGGAGAAAAATGCATTTTTGGTACATCATTTACTGCAGGGGGGATTAATACAGACTACACATCCACCAGGCTTTTCTTCCCCAACATATTCATTTTCCTCTGTGCTCACTGAAATAAAAAATACCTGCACCTGATTAAAACAACAAGCTTGCATCTTCTTCTGTCCTTCCCTAGTGAGAATTCCAGCTACATTCCATTGTCAGAACTGTGCAAGTGCAGCCGGGCTGATCACAACTGCTGAGGCGTCAGACTACCCGCACACATTAGGAGATGTCCTTACTGTAGAATTATATAAGATCAAAGTTGTCTTATGGGGTTGTTTTGACTACTTGTTTCAGTCCTTTCAAGGAAGCCAATTTAGTTGATTTCCTGCTACACAGTGGGTATTTAATAAATGGTAGTTTTAAAAAAAAAAAACAACAGTCTGGTTCACTTATACATGATTTAATATTTTCCTGGACTGAGAACAGGGGACCACATATACTGAATGGAGAGAAATGCTGCTGAAACCAGAGCATTTAATAAAACACCCAGAAATTGGACATATTTCTTAGGAGGTTATAATAAGCAAAAAAAGATGAGGAAGAGGAGGATGAGGAGGAAGAAAAGAAAGAGGAAAAGAAAGCCATTATTTCTTTAACCCTGAATGTGTACCAGGAACTTTCAACATCCCTTGCATGTATTGAACATTGTAGAATAAAATAGAACAAACATTTCAGAATAGAAAGTAAATGAAAAGACATAGAAAATGTGAGAAAAAACAGAAATTGAAGCATTATCCCTTGAAGATAAATATCCAAATAATAGGAGTTGCAGAAACTGTGAAGAATACATATGGGAAGAAGAAATAATCAAAGTGATAACTTAATAAAAATTCCCAGAAGTAAAGTCTATTAGTTTCCAAATTTAGAGGACACTCACATTGCCCAACACAGTGGTTAAAGAAAGGCTCATACCAAGGAACATCTCTGTGAATTTCAAATGCTGGAGCAAAGGAAAACCCTAAAAACCTTTCAAGAGAAAAGGCAGTGCAAAAAGGATTCGGGATTATCATGGCAGTGTAATTTAATAAAATTCTATAGTTAGGGTAGATGGATCACTATCTGCACAATTCTAAAGGAAAAGGAAGATGGATTTCAACCTAAGATTTGATAACCAGGCAAGCTACCAGTTAAGTACTTAGTATTTCTGTAATATTTGCTATGTGACAAGTACTGTTGAAAACAGGCTACATATATTAACATATTTAATTCATCAACAGTCCTAAGCAGTTACTATCGTTATTTTTCTTATTTCACATATGAGGAAATGGAGGCACAAAAAGATTAAGTAATGTGTCCCCAAGTCATACCAATGCTATATGAGAGGACCAGGGTTTACAAACCTACAAGCTTGGTCCAAACACGAGAGCCTGCCCCTTAACTGAAAGTAAACAGCTAGCCAAACAAAGAAACACGGCTTAGATCAGTTGTGATTTTTGTGCTAAACCTAAAACCCTTAATTAACTATTATCAATTCCATTACTATGTTCCAGAAATTGGTTCAATAAAATGCATCATCTAACTTAATCCATTGAGAATAAGGAAAGGTCTTCTCTATCTCCCAGACTTTTAAAATAATTAAAAATTGTCTATATGGTCATTTTTAATATTTAATTTTTAATTAATTAATTAATTTTTTTGAGATGGAGTCTCGCTCTGTCACCCAGGCTGCAGTGCAGTGGCGCGATCTCGGCTCACTGCAAGCTCCGCCTCCTGGGTTCACGCCATTCTCCTGCCTCAGCCTCCCGAGTAGCTGGGACTACAGGCGCCTGCCACCACGGCCGGCTAATTTTTCTATTTTTTAGTAGAGACAGGGTTTCACCGTCTCTGCTAAAAGGATGGTTTCGATCTCCTGACCTCATGATCTGCCCGCCTCGGCCTCCCAAAGTGCTGGGATTACAGGCGTGAGCCACCGCGCCCGGCCTAATTTTTAATTTTTATGGGTACATAGTAGGTACATATTTATGGGGTACATGAGATATTTTGATACAGGCATGCAATGCATAATAATCACATCATGGAGAATGGACTATCCATCCACTCAAGCATTTATCCTTTGTGTTACAAACAATCCAATTGTACTCTTTTAGTTATTTTTAAATGTACAATTAAATTATTATTGACTATAGTCACTCTGTTGTACTATCAAATACTTGGTCTTATTCATTATTACTGTGCTTTAAAATCAAGTTATCAATTAAAATTTTGTTTGAATTATTATATAAATGGTTTTCTATTTTCCCTTCTCTTTTGAGGGAAGGATCTTTTACTAATTTTAGTAAAAATGACCCTTTTCCTAATTTTACTAAAAATACCAATCTTCTCATAGACTCCACTTGCTTATAAATGGAGTCTCATAGATTCCACATCCTTACACCAATCTTCTCATAGGCTCCATTTGCTTATAAATTTGATAGTTGTATCTATATACTGAACTCATTCTTACCCTAAATTAAAATGCAAAAATATTCATTAGAATAAGAAATACATCAGTAGAATAAGAATATTTCTAGAGCTTTGGTTTAAAAATATGATTTCAAGAAATTTGACTTTTCCTATGACCCAAATATTCTTTAAGCTCCTCACTTCCCTGGGATGTGCACCACCTAATTGAAGTAGTTTCATAACCACAGCGTTCCACACATGTTTAATGACACAAGTAGCACATCAGTCACTTGGCTAATAAGCATTCTCTGAAGCCTGTGGAAACAGAGGAAAATGCTCCCTTTATTCTTCCACTGTGTATTACGTTCCCCAAGCATGTATTATTATTATTCTTATTACCCAGTTGAACTAGTCTAATTTGCAGTTGGATAAATCATAAGCCAGTTGATTCTCAAGCCTCCCAAGTTATTACTTTACTTCATCCAAAGATTTTACAGCAGAGAACACTGGGGATATTCCAGATGATTTGAAATTATTTTTTTTCTCACTCTCTAAAGCTATAAAAGTGCAAAAACTCTTATCAGAGAAACATTTCCATAAATAATGAGTACTCTGTTGCATTGATCAAAAGAAATTCTTAAAGTAATCCATAAAAATGAAAAATTAACTCATTGGATGGGGCTGGGTTTTTTAGACATTGGAATACATTGATTCCTAAATGGATCTTTGGAGTGTACATTTCTTGGCTTGGCCACCCAGTGTCCAACTCACCTTTTTATAATAATAATATTTTAATTGAGTGAGAAGTATAAAACCTATTCCTCCATGCTACAAGGAATGCTTTGGTTACTTCATGTCCAACAATGAAGCCTGAGCCTAAGCTGATATTCAATTCCATTACTATGTCCCAGAAATTGAATCAATGAAATATACATCACCTAACTTACTCCCTTGAGAAAAAGGATGTTTGTTGAGTGGCTGAGATTAGGAACCATGCAGATTTAGGAGCTTATGGCAGCCATCTTGGGCCAAAGACAGAAAAAGTGGGCTGAGAATAAAGTAGACTCTAAAACTAAATCTCAGAAGTGGAAAAGGGGGAGGAAAACTTGTTCTAGTCCTACGCTTGAACAATTGGACAAGTCGTCATTTACAGTCAAATTGTCCTCTGGAATTTTCAATTGTGACAGCCATTCATTGTTTAAACCAGATTGATTTGAGTTACTTTTCTTTTTTTTTGTAAATAAACATATCTTAATACTCTATTTTTATGCAGTTCTGAGACTATGTAAATATTCTAGCAATAGACATATCTATACAAAATAAATTAACCCTGGATGTACTAAACACTAGTTTCAAGAGTGTGACAATAAGTAAGACATTATCTCCACCTTCAACCTACAGTAAAGTTCTCTTCACGGGTCTCTTGTTGACACTAGGGAGTCTTGTTCTTCACTTTCTTATATTAACTGCACAAAAAAACACAGATATATCTGTTATGATTCTAGTTCTCAGGCAAGCAGTATTTAATTTTAGTATTAATCACTATTGGTAAACAGCTTCAGAGATGTAAAGAGTATGGTGTTTATAAGACCATCACATTCATTCTATTTATGTAGGTATGACTCAGAAAAAAAAATAGGGTTTCATAATGTTCGTCAAGAAAGAGCATGGTCCTAGGAATCAGTGGATTTCTTGTTGTTCTGTCCTTGCCTTATGAGTACAACAACAGAACTGCTGGGAAAATCAGTGTCCTACAAAGGAATTTAATTACTCCAAATGGCCCCTAATATCCCACCCAGCTTCAGTAGTATATAGTTATGCTAAGTATAATTTCTTTTTTAAATTATTATTATTATACTTTACGTTTTAGGGTACAGATGGCCGAATAGGAACAGCTCCAGTCTACAGCTCCCAGCCTGAGCGACACAGAAGACGGGTGATTTCTGCATTTCCATTTGAGGTACCGGTTTCATATCACTAGGGAGTACCAAACAGTGGGTGCAGGACAGTCAGTGCAGTGCATTGTGCGCGAGCGGAAGCAGGGCGAGGCATTGCCTCACTCGGGAAGCGCAAGGGGTCAGGGAGTTCCCTTTCCTAGTCAAAGAAAGGGGTAACAGACGGCACCTGGAAAATCGGATCAGTCCCACCCTAATACTGCGCTTTTCCAACGGGCCTGGAAAACGGCACACTAGGAGATTGTGTCCCGCACCTGGCTCGGAGGGTCCTATGCCCACGGAGTCTCGCTGATTGCTAGCACAGCAGTCTGAGATCAAACTGCAAGGCGGCAGCGAGGCTGGGGGAGGGGCACCCGCCATTGCCCAGGCTTGCTTAGGTAAACAAAGCAGCCAGGAAGCTCAAACTGGGTGGAGCCTACCACAGCTCAAGGAGGCCTGCCTGCCTCTGTAGGCTCCATCTCTGGGGGCAGGGCACAGACAAACAAAAAGTCAGCAGGAACCTCTGCAGACTTAAATGTCTCTGTCTGACTGACAGCTTTGAAGAGAGTAGTGGTTCTCCCAGCATGCAGCTGGAGATCTGAGAACGGACAGACTGCCTCCTAAAGTTGGTCCCTAACCCCCAAGCAGCCTAACTGGGAGGCACCCCCCAGTAGGGACAGACTGACACCTCACTGGGCTAAGTATAATTTCTAAATGCATACACTGAAACCTTCATTATTATAAAATTTTTAAAAATGTTATGACTGTTGTCATTATCTAATGCTGTGTGAAAAACCACCTCAAAATTTAGTGGCCTTAAAAAATTTAGGCCACTTGAAGGCTGAGGTTAAAATTATCTGAAGGATTATTTGCTCATATGTCTGGAGCTTGGGATGAGAAGGCTCAAATAGCAGAGAGACAGAAGAGCTAGGGTTCCTTGGATTTTTGCCTCTCTTCATGTCTGTCTCCAACTATCTGTCCATGTCCATGTCCACGTCCATCTGTACCTCCAGCTTTATTTGTAGCTCTAGCTCTATCATCTCTATTGCTGGTCTCTCTACTATGGCAGCTAAGAGCTCCTGGGGCAAACGCCCCAAGAGGGAGGCAAGCAGAAGCTACATAACTTTTTAGGACTCTGAAGCCAGGCAGCACCACATCCACTACAATCCACAAGAATTGGGACAGTCACAAAGACCCCCTCCTTTTCCAAGAGAGGGGAAAGAAAACCTGCCATTGATGGAACAAAATTTTGGAAAAGTGCGTAAGACCACAAATATTGTTGCAATAATTTTAGATAAATCTGCCCAAATCACAAATATATATTTACATGTGAGTCACATATCTGTGTGTATTTTGACTTAGAATATTTTACTGCATTTTAGTCCCAGAAATGTATACATCTGCTTACTGCATCTACTATTAGAATCAATCAGTATTTCTCAAAAACGTACCACTATGCAGGCAGGAAGAAAGGCATATTCCTGATGTGTGCTAGGAGACAGCGTATAGTCAGTCTTGAATTAAAAATGTTCTTGCGTAATCTACATTCTAGAAAATTAAGAGGAGAGAGTTTTTGTCCTGCGACGAGCTTCAAGGGATATCTCTCACCTCTCAGTTTTTATTGTCATCCCCAGCCCCTGTAATAATAAGTCTATCCATGAAGACAGAGGAAAACAAAGAAACCGTGAGCACACCAGTTGTTTCTTTATTTCATCTTCGCTGATCCCTCTCTCTCATTATTGATGGAATCGACTCAGTGAGATAACTCCAACATTGACCTTGTTGTGTAAGGGACAGCTAAGTTGTATATTGTCAAACTCTTTCTGGCAGAACACAAGCCTTAAAGACTGTGCCATTCCTTTCTATGACACAATCAAAGTCTCCTGTTCAGAGGAGCAAATGGAGCTGTCTTCCAAAGCAGTAAATAACTATGAAACTATTAGGCAACTATTAGGCGTTGCAGTTTTTTGCATGGATTTTGGGACTCCATTTGGACCTCTGGTTTTAAGATACAGCATTTCATGCTCAGAGTAACTCAACATTCAGATCTCAACTTTGCCAGCATATGGCGAGAAAATCAACGTGATATTCGAATTGTATGGGATCTTAAGACAAAGCTTTAGTTTAGATATTATATTGCCGGATACCACATTCAATGGTACTGATAAGCACCTTTGTTCTTAACTCTGCCAGGGTGCAGTAGCCTTAAATTCCATGCCTGGGAATAATATTTTTGATTACTTTGGAAAAAATTACATCAGGTACATCTGGATCTGAACCCTCTTTCTGCTAATTACCAGTTTTTTGATCATGAGCAAGTGACTTAATAACCTGTGTCTTGGCTTCCTTATTTGTAAAACGGGAAGAATAATAGCTATATGTAAATGTGCTTTTGAGAATGCTCACTAAACAATAATAGATGATACAAGAGTAAGAAATGTAGTAAAATTATAAATTATATTGTGTATCCTATAGTATATATAATCTGATATTTTATATTATCATAATTATCATTACTGTTTCCATTATTATGACTCTTTCTAGACTACTAAAATTATACTTTCTATCTTGATTTTGATTGATAATATAATTATATGATAATGATAAATTCATCAGCACTTTCAGAAATACATGTTCTCCACCCCTACTTATTTATTAATGCTTTAAGCATTCCTTTCTGTGTCTAACCTTCCTATACCTATTACTCAAGTCAGCCAGAGTTCTTGCTCTCAATTCTGAACTCTCACTAAATCTGAAGTCATTCAGTTGTAGCACTTACACACTCTATATTTTTGTTTTACTATTTATATTTTCTTTTCTTCTCTCTTTCTCTCTCCTATTATAAAGTAAAGGGTGCTCTCTGTCTCCCCTGCCTTCTCCTCTGCACAACGGAGCACACGTAGAAAACTTCATGGAACTGCCCTGACTTGCCTCACTTAGAATGCATGACCACCAAGTTCAAGGGAGACCCAGTGCTGCCAGTCAATCCTGTATTTCTGATCCTTTCACTTTTTAAATAACTGTTTCATACTTTCTCTCTTCTCATCAAATTTCCAAAATCTCTTTCTTCAGCATCTCAGCTAATAACTTGTTTTCTCTCTGACTAAACAGAGGATTGATAAAAAATAGTGTTTCTAAGTTCTCACCACATATCTACATGAATCTGAGCCTATTCTACCTTTCTTCCTGTGGGTGTGTCAATTTGTCTGTACACCTAGTGCCAAACTTTTCACTTATTTGTCTTTTTAATCACTACCCAACCTCTCTCCCCTCTCCTGGGACTTAGCTTCAGCAATTCTTCCTCTCTGACGCTCACTGGTTCTTCCTTTTCTGCTGGACAATTCCCATCAGTGTACAAACATCCAGTTAAAATTCTGTCTGTGAAAAAAATCCCTCTCCAGATCTCACTGCCCTCCAACAACCATCTCAATTCTCTGCTTCCCTTTACAGTAAAACTTCTCAAAATAGTTTACTGTGTTTTCTGCCTCCACCTAATTCTCTCTCCATTTCAACCTGGCTTCCTTCTCCACTATTCTGCTGAATTGCTCATGTCAAAATCAAGAATGAACTGCATAGAGATAAGCATCTGACACGTTCTCTCTCTCCTGCTTTTTATACTTGACCTGGGAAGATCCTACTTCAAGGCCCTTTGGATTGTAGTCTCCTTTGCCTGTACCTATTTTTCACACAGATATCAATATTTCTTTCTATTGTCATATTTTTGTTCAAACATTTTTTTCACTGTAGTTTTCTCAATTATACTTAAAAATTTCTACATCTCCCCACCTCTGTGTCCCACCTATATCCCTCCTCTGCTGCATTTTTTTCTATAGAACTTTTTGCTGTAAGTAGATATTCTACTCATTCATTTACTGTCTGTTTCCCCTCCTCCACACAGAAAAATACAGCCTCATAAGGAAAGCAACGTATTGTTTGTTTCACTATTGAAACTTCAGCACCCAGAATTATATTGACATGTTACACGTGCTCACTCAACTGTATATTTTGAATAAATTTATTAATTTATTGTCTCTATATTGCCAGATCCTGGCATAATGCCTTACAAAGTGCAGACTCTCAGTAAATGGTGGTTGTTATTAAATTTCTTAAGATTTGCTTACACTATTCTCCCTGAAATAGGAAGACCTCATTTTGACTTTCATTTTATTTCCAAGACTTACGTGACTTTTAGTTCTCTAAGAGATTGAAATGTACAAAAGTAATGGTTTGAAGTCATAACACTGCTCAAAATAAAGGCGTAAATTACTCTTTCTTTACTCCATATCCTCTCCTATTGCTTCATTTAGGCATTTTCCTCACAGCAGATACTGTTAAAACCTTTGTCTCTATTTATTACCTCCATTCCCTCACTTCCTTTTTGTTTTTTTATTAGACTTTGTATGGATTTCCATTTCAACCAGTTTACTCAAATCACTATTGTTCAGATTACCAATGACCTTGGTGTGGATAAATCCAATGTTTCTATATCTTCCATTATCTAATTGGCCTTGCAGCAACAATTGAGACCCATGAATACTTGCTCCTTGTGGAAATACAGTCTTTTCTTGACTTCTGCATCACGATGGTTCTCTCAGCTATTTCACCAGCAATATCTCAGTTTCTTTTGTTATCTCCTTCTCTGTTTAAGTTATGAATGTAGGTGCACCCCAACATTGGTGGAAGCCCTCATCAGTTTTTTATCTAAATTTTCTTCCAAGATGATCTCATTTTGTCCAATAGTTTTAAATAACATCTGTAAGCTAATAACCAAATTTTTAACTTCAGTCCTGATCTTTCTCTTGAGGTTAGACTCATTTTTAAACACGGTGTCTTGCATTGGATGTCTAATAACATTTCAAGATGAGTGTATCTCAAATGGTACTCTTAGTATCTCACCTCCCATTTCTGCAAATTGCTCCTTCCATTCCCTTCCTCAAATCAGAAAAGGCCACCAAAATCTGTCCGGGGGCTTGCACCAAATACTTACAATTAAATCTTAATTCTTCTATTTCTGTCACCCCTACTTCTAATTCATTAACATGTCTTTTTGGTTAGGTGCCCAAAATATATCCACCAACTTTCGTCAATTCCATTGTCACAATTGTTTTTCACTGCCAGGGCCTGCTAAATGATCTACCTGTACCCACATAACCCCTTATAATCCAGAATAGTTTTTTCTAAAAATTTATATCCAATACTAACATTTTCTTGCTTTAAGTTTTCCAATAGCTTCCAATGTCACTTAGAATAAAATTCAAACTCTTCCTGTGTTCTGCAAAGCCCTGCATAATCAGATCTCTGTCTTTCTCTCCAAACTTGTACTCTGCATTCCAGAAGTCCTGGAGATCTTTTAGCTCCTTGAGCATGGCACTTTGATTCTCTCCTGTGGATGTTTAATTGTGTTATTCCTTCATCTGGAAGATATTTCTCAAGCTTTCCTTTTCTTTTTTTTTTCCTGTAATGTCTGACTCTTTTCTTCACACAGATCTCACTTCAAATGTGACCTTCTAAAAGAGGCCCTCTCCAACTCCACTATCTAAAGTACTAATCACTATTATAATTTCTTACTTTATTTCCTCCATAGCACCTAAGATTATGTGAATTATGTTGATTGTTCCTCAAGCTTATTATATTTAATAACTGATAAACTGTGCTTGTACAAGAACATAAGCTCCTTGAGGACAGGCACATTATGTATCCTGTTCACAGCTGTTTCCTAAGAGCCTGGTACAGTGCATGCCAGAGGGAAGCTATCAATAAATATATTTGAATTAATATATAAATGGCATCTACTCTTTTTTTTTTTTTTTGAGATGGATTCTCTCTCTGTCACCCAGACTAGAGTGCAGTGGCATTACCTCAGCTCACTGCAACCTCTGCCTCCTGGATTCAAGCAGTTCTCCTGCCTCAGCCTTCCGAGTAGCTGGGACTACAGGCGCACACCACCATGCCCAGATAATTTTTTATATTTTAGTAGAGAAGGGTTTCACCATGTTGCCAAAGCTGGTCTCAAACTCCTGAGCTCAAGCAATCTGCCCGCCTCAGCCTCCCAAAGTGCTGGGATTACAGGCGTGAGCCATCGCACCCGGCCAAATGGCATCTACTTTAGGCAGGCTGCTCCCTTGGGTTGTCCTTGTATGTGAGGTAGAGAGGATCATTCATGGGTTTCAATGTCATTATATGTGAGAGAGGGAGGATAATAGCAACTCTGCCAGGATGCCAAGAAGATCAGATATATAGAAATCAATGTAAATGCTATGGCCCTTTCAGGATGCAGCCATTATTATTAATGAGACTTAGTTTAATTCCAACCTTTATGCACTTTTTCCCTATTATTTCACTTATCATCCTTCTCTCTAATTGCTATTGCATTGTAAGTACTGCCCAGTTTAACATGTAATTGTCTGTAATTTTTGTTAGCTTATGTTACAACCTCCCAAAGATTATTAAATTCAATAAATGTCAAATGTAGTGGAAAAGGAGATGCTTATTTCTATTATTAATCCTAATTTGTAGGAATAGACTGTAGTAGAAAGCACATGGGTTTTTAAATCACATATAACTAGGTTTCCATCCTGATTTAACAACTTTCACTTGTTAGGTGACTTAGGCCTGTGACTGATGCACAGTCTTCTCCTTTATAGAATGCAGACAGTTATATACATCTTGTGAATGTATCAGCAGATTACGTTTGCCCAATAAATAACAACAATGGTATTAATAATAGAAATGATAATAATAAAATGATAATGATAATATTTGATAAACTAGGCTTTAGAAAAGAAACTTGGCCCTCAATATAACCATGCTTTTGGTTCTCTATGTTAAAGTATAAGATTCTTAATGATTTCCAAAAGCTGGCCCTGGAGCATTTAAGAGATATTATGTAATATTCTTCTCAAACATAAAAATAAGAATAGGAAAGATATTTGCCCTAAGCTCTAAGCCACAAAAATGAAAATGTGATAAGATATCATACAGGAAAAATAGACTCCAATGGCATACATCCCAGTATAGAATTTAATTTTCATTTATCCTAAAAGCAGCTTCTGTGGATAATGGAAAACTGTAATTTTTAACATTAAAATAACCAAAGAGTAAGGCACCAAAAGGCAAGAGAAGCCTTCGGTTACCTATTTGTTTATAACACATCTGCAAAACATTTGGATAAAAAAAGAGAAGTGAGCAAGTGAATCCAAAAGAGAAACAAATTATAGAAGTCCCTAGATTCTAGAAAGCGGGAGAGAAGGTGGAAAAAAATACATGATGATATACAGTGCGTTTCTTCACATTAACATCTTAAAATACATGATTTGAATTTTAAAGTTCTATAAAATTCCCCAGTTTTCTTAAGATCTCAGACTTGATCATTTCATGCAAGGTTGAGTTTGCTCAGTATATACGGTTACAAAATGATGCCAGAATAAGATCTAATTGACCAGGTTACCCCAGCAAATTTGGGAACCCATAGCAGAATTCCTTCTTTCTTATATTACAGTACATGCCTGTATTAGTCTGTTCTCATGCTGCTAATAAAGACATATCTGAGACTGGATAATTTATAAAGGAAAGAGGTTTAATTGACTCATAGTTCCACGTGGCTGGAGGGGCCTCACAATCATGGCGGAAGGCAAAGGAGGAGCAAAGCCATGTCTTACGTGGCGGCAGGCCAGAGAGCTTGTGCAGGGGAACTCCCATTTATAAAACCATCAGATCTTGTAAGACTTATTCATTATTACAATAACAGTATGGGGAAAACTGCCCCATGATTCAGTTATCTATACCTGGCTCCACCCTTGACATGTGGGGATTATTACAATTCAAGATGAGATTTGGGTGGGGACACAGCCAAACCACATCATTCCACCCTGGCCCCTCCCAAATCTCATGTTCTCACATTTCAAAACCAATCATGCCTTCCCAATAGTCCCCCAAAGTCTTAACTTATTTCAGCATTAACTTAAAAGTCCACAGTCCAATGTCTCATCTGAGACAAGGTAAGTCCTCTCTGCCTATGATCCTGTAAAATCAAAAGCAAGTTAGTTACTTTCTAGATACAATGAAGGTATCAGCATTGGATAAATGCACCCATTCCAAATGGGAGAAACTGGCAAAATGAAGAGGCTACTGGCCCCACACAAGTCCAAAATCAAATAGGGCAGTCATTAAACCTTAAAGTTCCAAAATGATCTCCTTGGACTCCATATCTCATATCCAGGGCATGTTGATGCAAGAGGTGGTCACCCATGGCTTTGGGCAGATCCACCCCTGTGGCTTTGCAGGGTAGAGCCCTTCTCCTGGCTGCTTTCACAGGCTAGCGTTGAGTCAGCAGCTTTTCCAGGTGCACAGCGCAAGCTGTCAGTGGCCCTCTTCTCACAGTTCCACTAGGCAGTGCCCCCATGGCAACTCTGTGTGGGGGCTCCAACCCCACATTTCCCTTCTGCCCTGACCTATCAAAGTTTCTCTATGAGGGCTGCACTCCTGCAGCAAATTTCTGCCTGAATATTCAAGCATTTCCGTACATCTTCTGAAATCTAGGTGGAGGTTCCCAAACCTCAATTCTTGACTTCTGTGTAGCAGCAATATGGTCAATACCACATCAAAGCTGCCAAGGCTTGAGGCTTGCACCATCTGAAGCCATGGCTTGAGCTGTACCTTGGCCCCTTTTAGCCATGGCTAGAATGGCTGGGACACAGGGCACCAAGTCCCTACACTGCACACAGTAGGGGGACCGTGGGCTTGACCCAGGAAACCATTTTTCCCTCCTATGCCTCCATGCCTGTGATGGGAGGGGCTGCTGCAAACGTCTCTGACATGCCCGGGAGACATTTTCTCCATTGTCTTAGTGATTCACATTTGGTTCCTTGTTCCTTGTGCAAATTTCTGCAGCAGGCTTGAATTTCTCCCCAGAAAATGGGGTTTTCTTTTCTATTGCATTGTCAGCTGAAAATTTTTCAGACTTTTATGCTGTGCTTCATCTTGAATGCTTTGCCACTTAGAAATTTCTTCTGCCAGATACCCTAAATCATCTCTCTCGAGCTCAAAGTTTTACAAATCTCTAGGGCAGGGGCAAAATGCCACCAGTCTCTCTGCTAAAACATAGCAAGATTGACTTTTACTCCAATTCCCAACAAGTTCCTCATTTCCATCTGAGACCACTTCAACTTGGACTTCATTGTCTATAACACTATCAGTATTTTGGTCAAAGCTATTCAACAAGTCTTTAGGAAGTTCCAAACTTTCCCATATTTTTCTGTCCTCTTCTGAGACCTCCAAACTGTTCCAACCTCTGCCTGTTACCCAAAGTCACTTCCACATTTTTGGGTATCTTTCCAGTAGCATCCCACTCTCATAGGACCAATTTACTGTATTAGTCTGTTCTCACACTGCTAATAAAGACATACCCAAGACTCGGTAATTTATAAAGGAAAGAGGTTTAACTGACTCACAGCTTCAGATGGCTGGGGAGACCTCACTATCATGGCAGAAGGTGAATGAGGAGCGAAGTCATGTCTTACATGGTGGCAGTCAAGAGAGCATGTGTAGGGGACCTCCCCTTTATAAGACCATCAGATTTTGTGAGACTTATTCACTATCATAAGAACAGCACAGGAAAAACTTGTCCCTTAATTCAATAACGACTCAGTGGGTCCCTCCCACAACATGTGGGGATTATGGGACTGACAATTAAAGATGAGATTTGGGTGGGCCACAGCCAAACCATATCAGTACCCTTCCCTCAGACCTTATTTACCAAAACACATTTGATAGATACTCCATTCCAATTCTCTTTTGAAGTCAGTAATTTTTTACCTTGCGGGTCTTGGATGATTTTCTCAAGAGCCCTCATTGCTCTCCATGGGAAGTCACCTTATTCTATCACCCATACTTTTTAAAAATTTCCTTTGTGGCTCCCTTTTTGCCTCCTCTTCCAAGAGCTGATAATTTATGGCACATGTCCTTCCCAAGGAGCACCAGTCTCATTAAAATTGACTCCTGTTGTTACCGTTCTGTCAAATTCAGTGGGAATGCCATCAGCTCAGTGCACTGGTTGACCTGCACCTTCCTCTTTAACTCTAGTCCAACTCGTTGTCACGTAAACATCAAGAAAAGAAGCTTGTTATAAAAGTGACACTTTTACCAGTGCTATATGATTATGTGTGTTCTAATAGAGACATGACCTACATTTTTCCTCCCAGCAGTAAAGCTAATAATTACATATCTTTCTTAATAGAATATAAGATGCTTTCTATGCATGTAGTCAAAACTACTTAATGCAGTTTCACGAAGTGAGTAACTGAGAAAGCAAAGAGCTAAGAGGACTTCCCCCAAGTTTGTCCTACCACTATTAAGAGGACAGGAATCACCCACTTGCACTAAATGAGATGGACCTGGGTCCATCTGGCAAAGGAGTAATTAAAGCTCAAAGTGACCAAAGTTGAGGTTTGCTGACAGTTTATAAGTTTTACACATATTGGCTATCATTTGCTTCTTTTGGGATGCAAATGGCAGGTCATTAATTCTAGGCCACTAGAGGTTATCAGGAGGAACTGGGATGTAAAAGCAAAAGCTTGACAATAGCTCCACATCTGTGTGCCAACAGATTGCTGGATTTTACTCTTCACTCTCCATTGAGATCAGAGAGCAGAAAGCACAGTAGAAGGTACCCATGAGTAAATGTGAAAATCAAAACCAGCTGTCCTATCCTGTCACAGATTCACAACAGATATCTGGAGGCTCTTTATAAACTACTCTGCCTGAAGTTTTTTGTCTTTTTCTTTTTTTAATTGGAGAGGAAGGTGTTATGTTGTGTGCAAACAGCAAGTGTTCAGAATGATAACCACTGGCTTCACACCTTGATTCCTTTATAATGCATGCATTAATAAGATAGTTACTGTGTTTTTTAGACACATTCTTATAGAGAGTATAATCATCATTAGCATCATTTAGCATCATACTCATGGATATAATAGGACAATATGGATGATATCTACTGGCGACCAATTTCCATTGTTGGATAAGTTTTAGAGGGCTATTTAAACGCAAGTAACTGGGAGATTTCTAGGCTTAGAAAACAACTTTTAAATAACCTTAAAGTTGATGAGTATATTACAACTAGTATTCTATAGGGTATTTTGACATTTTTTAACCCTCAATCTTTTGCAAAAGATATTATATTCAGGGTTGACTCTGAAGGTCTTTAAAAGGCTTTCCACATATAGGTAGGAGACTTGTGGTCCCATCACAATAGATATATATAATGTAGAGACAGGTATTCCTGGATGGAACACAATGCAGAAGCTGATAAGTATGTCTCTTTTTCCATCGGAGCCTTGTCTACAATAGTTAGCTTAATCTGAAACTAGCATAACGACAGCTGTCTCTGTTCTAAGACAAATTACAGTGGTGTAATAAATAAGGATTGAAAGCTAGAACAGCCAACCTGGTTATTCCTTTGCCTCATTCAGAAAACTTTCCTGCCAGTGTGTCTGTACTTGGCAGCAAACTGACATAATATTTATCTAACTGAAAAGAAATACAGGTGACAGCTATCTGAAATATCCCTCTCCTCAATGACTCTTTTTCATCGTAATAAAATAGAGAGAGAGAGAGAGAGAGGAGACAGACAGACAGACAGACTTTCTGAGACCATGATTTTTCAAGGGCTAGATCTTTATATAAAGAAAGTTGAGAGTAATTAGTAGTTTTTCAGATCCTTTCAACTCACAAGGATACTGGGATCTGAAGGACAAGGACCCTGATAGATATGATGCATTGCATCATAACGGTTATTCTGGCAAGACCTAGTCCACCTGTCTTAGTAGAACTTAGTAGTTGATGCAAGGGTTGCATGATTTAGTGAGAACATGTTAGCATTTTATTGGGGACATCTAGTTACTGGTCCCTAAAACCCTACTCCCATTCAAATTTTGCTTCTTCTCCTGCTCTCTTTTCTTAAATGAATGACAAACATCATCCACTAATTTGCCCAAGTCAGAAACCTGGTAATCACTTTTGAATCTTATCTCTTTCTTACATTAAAAGTTAAGTTTAACTCATCAACTTTCACCCATGCTGGCTGACTCCTCAAATGCTTACAACTGTATCTTTTTCTCTTTTCTCACTGCCAGTGACTTAGGTCAAGCCTTCACTTTTCCCCAACTTTATCATAACCATACTTACAAAGCTTCCTTCTATACTTTTACGCTTTTCTATCAGCATAACACACATTGCTGTCTGCAAATCTTTGTACACACATAAATCATGTCAGCAATTCACCCAAGTTAATTATGCCTAATGGACTTCAAGATTTAATTTGTTTGTTTTTCCCTGAGATTATGAAAAGATCTTTATTGAGTAGTTGCCTTGTTTAAAGAAGATTTCTCAAGTGAAGTGCCTTGATCAATGCCTGACTTATAAAAAGTATAAAATAAGGTTTCTTCTCTCTTCTTTCATCTTTTTCACTCATCTTTACCTATATTGTTTATATTCTAGCACTAACTTAGGAAACCAAGGTTAAGATGCTTCTCCTCAGGTTACATCCATAACATCTGTGAAAATCATTCTTGTGACACAAACCATTGCACTGTAATTGTCTACTTAGTGTTTTATTCCTACTAAGGATTGCAAGTTCCTGGATCCTAAGACTTTCCTTTCCATCTTTATATATCCAATTATTGGCTCAGTGTGTGAATAGGTACCTAATAAGTTTCACTTGGTATATCTTGCAACACTAAATTGCTAAATATATCAAATAAGCTCTGGTATATAAAAGCTGAGCTTATTTTTTAAACTGTCAGTTGTCTAATAACATAAAGTGCTATTATCATCATTATCACTAACAATAAGAAAGATTAGGTTAACTCCTTTCTCCTATTTCTGTTCAGTTTCTATGATAAGGAAAAAAAATGATTTACTTCCTAAAAACAAATGTAAGCATATTTTTCAAAATAATTTTAAGACCAATATTCTATGCCTTCTCTTTTTAAACATATTATTTTATATTGAGATTTCATGTTGAAATACTACTCAAAAACCTTACATATCATCAGTTACCTAAGATATATCTAAATCAATAGGATGCATACTAAATTAAGAAATCAGGTTCATAATTTCTAAAAGAGTTTAATTTGTATTTCCTTAACCAATTCATAACTAGCTAAATAATACTGCACCCATTTTATTAGCCTGTCACTTCACTGAGGTCTTATTCTACACATATACACCATTTCACTTTTGTTACAGTGAAAGATTACAAAGTAGAACAGGTAGATATAATACATATGGATAATGCCTATATATATCCTGAACCAATGACACTGAAATTTTCAGTTTTAGGAAAAACTGATGATTCATTTCCTATGAAACTTTTAAAGAAAGTCTAAAAGGAAGGAGGTACCCAATGATACATAATCCTGTTTTTTCTTTACGTTAGGTTTCAAATGTTATCTAATGATGAAACCATTCTCAATAAAATGATTGTCAAATATGTGCAGAAGAGTTGGTAGGACATCCAGATATGGGCAATTAAGAAAATAGGCAAAATACCTTCTGCAAAAAGCCACTCTACAACTGCACAGAATTGATGAAAATAACTATTTCAACAATCTGGAAATAAACCAAAGTCATAAAATAATCTGAGAAGCATTTATAGATGAAAAACTGCGGCCAGGCGCCGTGGCTCATGCCTGTAATCCCAGCACTTTGGGAGGCCGAGGTGGGCGGATCACCTAAGGTCGGGAGTTCGAGACCAGCCTGACCAACATGGAGAAACCCTGTCTCTACTGAAAATACAAAATTAGCCTGGCGTAGTGGCACATGCCTGTAATCCCAGCTACTAGGGAGGGTGAGGCAGGAGAATCGCTTGAACCTGGGAGGCGGAGGTTGCAGTGAGCCGAGATCGCGCCATTGCACTCCAGCCTGGGTAACAAGAGTGACACTCCCTCTCAGAAAAAAAAAAAAAAAAAAAAAACTGCAGAAGAACAGGTGAGAATAGGATTTTATAATGTTCTTGCCCTGGAATTCTGCTACTTCCCCACTTCCACCACTGGATGGAGATTCAGCCAGAGCAAAGCCAGAAGGACTGGCTCCTTTGTTGTGGTTGATGTTGGCAGCAATGCCCACAAAGCCTATTGGTGTTGTTAGTAGAAATTACAATAGATTTTCAAAGCTTCACATTGCATGGTTGGGGAAAATATATTCCTGATTGAGGCTATACCTATATGTAGTTAAAAATTAGGAGATTCTAAGCTAGCCACATAGTCTTGGTCAACCCAGAAGCTGTGTGCATAAACACAGGAGATGCAAAAGGGCCCAGCAGAAAATAAATACCAGGGAAGGCTTGAAAATTAGCTGAAATTGGGAGGCCGAGGCGGGTGGATCACGAAGTCAGGAGATCGAGACCACGGTGAAATCCCGTCTCTACTAAAAATACAAAAAAATTAGCAGGGTGTGGTGGCAGGTGCCTGTAGTCCCAGCTACTTGGAGAGGCTGAGGCAGGAGAATGGCATGAACCCGGGAGGCGGAGCTTGCAGTGAGCCGAGATTGCACCACTGCACTCTAGCCTGGGTGACAGAGCAAGACTCCGTCTCAAAAAAAAAAAAAAAAAAAGAAAATTGACTGAAATTTGAATGTGATTCACCATACACTGCATCTGAAGAAAACAGAAGGGTTACTGTTCTGAGATGGTTGAGCATAATTTCTGATCAGTCATTGGCTAATTATTAAC
Organism: Hylobates moloch; assembly: GCF_009828535.3. Taxonomy (NCBI): domain Eukaryota; kingdom Metazoa; phylum Chordata; class Mammalia; order Primates; family Hylobatidae; genus Hylobates; species Hylobates moloch. The sequence continues at coordinate 7,355,066 of NW_026652286.1, read as the reverse complement.
ATACTCAAGATACATGGAAAAACTCTAGGAAGCTAGAGTTAAAAGTAAAATCAAGAATTAATTTTAAAAAATCTGAGCAGAAACACCAGCAACTACGTACCAGAGGGAAGACATATTTCAGAATTAATCCAGAAAAGTGACTAAATTAAAAAAAAAGACACAAAAAACCACGAATGTCAACAAACTTCATTTTAAAAAAGCAAAAATAGAAATCTAGCACTGCTGTAGCACATTATATAAAATGTCTGATTTTCAACAAAAAGGTATAAGAAATATAATGAAACAGAAAAGTAATAGCCATATTAAAGGGATGGAAATAGAAAAATAGTCAATAGAAACTGTCTAATTAATGTACTCATATGTTTGATTTAGCAGACAAATGCTTGAAAGAAGTATTATAAATATTGCCTAAGAAGTGGAAACATTTTTACATGATGTAAAGAAAGCAAGACAGCAATAAATTGAAAATAGTGTCATAAAAGTAATTATATATATATTTTCAGAAATGAAAATTCTGGAGTTGAAAAGCTCAAAAAATGAAAGAAAAATTCAGTATAGATGTTTCACAGTAGATATGGCAGAAAGAAAAATCAGGAAATCTGAATATAGTTCAAATAAATTAGCCAGTATGAAGAGTAGGGAGTAAAATACATTATATTCATTATAAAGTGGGATTTATATAAATCCAAGGTTATTTCAATCTTTGAAAATAAATTCATTTTATATACAACATTAATAGAATAAAGAACAAAATTATTATCTTTATAAGTGCGGCAAAAGTATTTAACAATATCCAACATTTATTCATTTTAAAAACTATCAGAAAACTAGGAATAGAAGTAAACACCCTCATCTTGACGATAAGCATTTACAAACCTATAACCAAATCCTGTCATTCTAACATTAGAAAGAAGACAAAGAAATATGCTCTTGTCCTTTCTAGTCAACATAATACTGGAGTTTCTAATCAGTGTATTCAGACACATAAATAAATGAAAGACATCTAGATTATAGAGGAAGAAATAAAATTGCAGACAAAATAATCTTGTGTATAGAAAATCCCAAGAAATTCAAACAGGAAGTCCACTGGAACAAACAAAGAAGTAAAATAACTTTGCAAAATACAAAATCAATGTACAAAATTTAATTTTATTTCTACATAGTAGCAACAGAAAATCCTAAATTGAAATAGAGAAAACTATATTACTCACAATATATTTTAAAAGAAAATATACTAGTAAATAAATCTGACAAGTTTAAGACTTATGCACTGAAAACTATAAAACATTGCTGACAAAAATTAGAGATTTATATAAATGGAGATGTATTTCATGTTCATGGATTGACACACACAATAATTTTAAAATGGCAATTCTCAAATTAACCAATAAATTCAATACAACTCTACCAAAATTCCAAAACACTATTTTGGGGGAAAATTGACCAACTACTCCTAAAATTTATATGAAAATGAAAAGGATTTAAACAAGACAAAAAAGCTTGAAGAAAAATAAATTTGGAATATATAGACTATCAGATTTCAGAATTTAATATAAAGCCACAATAATCAAGGCAGGGTATAATTGGTGCCAGGATATGAATAAAAATAAATTATTATAGATTTGAGATTTGAAAAGTAAATCCTTGCAGGTGTAGTCAATTAATTTTTTCTTTAATAAATTTATATTTTTTAACAAATTGAAATTAATAGATCAGTTGTAGACATAATACAGAGAGTTCTCATAAGCCCTTCACCCAATTTTCCCTAATATTTTTCTTTTACATTACCATAGAATGTTTGTAAAAATAAATAAATAAATAATAAAAACACCAGCATTTTCAAACAAGATCATGAAAAATAAGGAGAGACCAAAAAACTTTCACAGATCAAAAGAGACTAAGAAGACATGAGGACTAAATGTAACATGGTACCCTTGATTCAATTCTTGAACAGTAAAAGGACATTGGTGTAAAACCTGGTAATATCTTAAAAAGACTGGAGTTTAGTGAATAGTATGGTCAAATGATTTTTTATTGATTTGTAATAGTTAGACATATTTATGTATATGTGATATCTTGAGACAGGCAGATAATGTATAATGACCAAATCAGGGTTATAAGGATACCTATCCCCTTAAACATTTATTATTTCCTTATGTTGGAGACATTTTAAATATTTTTTCTAGCTATTTTGGCATGTGCAATAAATTATTGTTAATTATGTTTATCCTACTGTGCTATTGAACACTAGAACTTATTCCTTCAATCTATTTTTGTAACCACTAACCAACCAATCTTCACCCCACAACTAAACTTCCTAGGTTCTAGTCCACCATCCACTCTATCTCCAAGAGATTGACTTTTTTAGTTCCCACATGTGAATGAGCGAGAACATGTGATATCTGTCTTTCTGTGCCTGACGTATTTCACTTAACATAATGACCTCTAGTTCTATCCATGTTGCTATAAATGACAGAATTTGATTCTAGGTTTGTTTATCGCTGAATAGTATTCCATTATATGTATAAACAACCTTTTTTAAAAAATCCATTCATTCACTGATGGACACTTAGGTTGATTCTGTATCTTGGATATTGTGAATGATGCTGCAATAAACAGCAGGACAGATACCTCTTCAATATAATGGTTTTCTTTCTTTTAGGATTATTTGTTTTTTAGCTATTGAGCTGTTTGAGTCTCTTATATATTCCGGTTATTAATTCCGTGTCAGTTGGAAAGTTTGCAAATATTTTCTCCCATGCTGTAGGTTGGCTCTTCACTTTGCTAGTGGTCTTCTTTGCTGTGCAGAAGATTTTTAATTTAATAGAATCTCATTTGTCTATTTTTATTTGTCTGTACCTTTGAGGTCTTACCCCCCAAAAATTTGCCCAAATCAATTTTCTGAAGCACTTCCCTAATGTTGTCTTTTAGTTATTTCCTAGTTTTAGGCCTTATATTTCAGTCTTTAATTCATTTTGATTTGATTTTTGTATATAGTGAGAGATAGGGGTTTAGTTTAATTTTTCCTACATATAGATCTATCCAGTTTCCCCAGCACCATTTATAGAAGAGTCTGTTCTTTCTCCACAGAATAATCTTGGTATCTTATTGAAAATCAGTTGGTTATAAATCTGTGATTTTATCTCTGGGTTCTCCATTCTGTTCTATTGGTGTATGTGTTTGTGTGTTCAATTGACTTTTCATAAAGGTATTAAAGCATTCAATGTCAAAATGTTAATCTTTTCAAAAGATAGTGCTGGCATAATTGTATATCTGCCAGCAAATAGCTTAGCCTTTTACTTTACTGTATGTAAAAATTAAGATGACATCAATCATACACCTAAGTGTAAGCATTAAAATTATTTAAAATCCTAGACAAAAACATAAGAGAAAATTCTTATTATTTTGGGTTGGGTGAATGTCCTTAGATACAGAACAAAAAGCCCAATCAATAAGAGAAAAAAAATGTTTGATTTCATAACACTTTAAAAACTCTGTGCTTCAGAAGACAAGGAATGATTTCCAAGGGTAGGAGAAAAGTAAAGATAAATACATTAATTAATTAATTTAAATGAAGAAAATAAAAAGGTAAGCAACATACTGGGAGAATTTATTTTCATAATCATTCATTAGATATATAATTTGGAAAAAGGTGAAGAATTATAAAATAACCAAATATTTTGAATAGTCATTTGACAAAGAAGATTTATGAATAGCTAATTGGCACATGAAAATGTTCAGCATCTTTTATCATTAGAGAAATGCAAATCAAAAATACAATGAAATACCACAGCACAGCTTCTGACAAAAATGACAGATAATATGAAATGATAGCAAGGATGTACAAATCTGGAATGCTCATATATTGCCAATAAATATGTAAAATGGTAAAGCTCCTTTAGAAAGTATTTCGGCAGTTATATTGTTAAACATAAACTTACCCTATGACCTAGAAGCTCCACTCTTAAAATCTACCCAAGACAAGTAAAAATGTACTTACACAAAGACATCTACACGATGTTCATCGAAGCATGATTCATAATAGCCCAAGAATTGATACAATGTGATATAACTATAAAAATAAAATGCCATTAAGCAATAAAAAGAAATGGATTTCTGATACATGCTGTTAGATGGATGGACCTCAAAAATATTATATTAAGTGAAAGAAATCAGATGCAAAAGACTATATGTTGTCTGACTTAATAAATGTGGAATTTCCAAAAAAGGAAAATTAATAGACAGAAAACAGATCTATAGTTGCCAAAGACAGGGAGTAGAAATGGGAGGTATCTGCAAAAGGGATGAGGGAAATTTGGGGGTTGATTGAAATATCTTAAAACCAGATGGTGGTAATGATTGCATAACTCCATACATTTAGAAAACATTATAGAATTATACATTTCTAATTTGTGAATTTTATTGTATTAAACCTCACTAAAGCTGTTAACGTATAGAATATCAGGATAAAATTCAAAAATTTTAAAAGTAGATTAAAAATTTTAAAAGCTATTAAAATTAAAATGAAAAATTAAATATAAAGTAGGAAAGTCTCTTCATTCCTTCCTAAATAGAGTTTCATTCATATGTAAAATAGGTAGCAGATAAGGCAGCTTACAAAAATCCATCATCCCAAATCTCTGGATTCATCTTTCCACTACTAGAAATGTTCCCCAAGTTTAAATATGTACCCCAACCGAGCTCTGTTTTTCTAACTATTCTATTACTCATCTAAATTCATGAGTGTTACAGACATTATTCATCATGCTAATAGTCTTCTTAATCTAAGTACCCCATACATATTTCTAAGCAGGCCTGCAAGTCAAAGTGCTACATTATTAGAAATGTCAACAGGTCTCCATGGGTGAGACCCAGAGTAAAATTGCCAGCAGTCAGAACTCAAATTGTATATATTATTTCTTGTTAGTGCTATCTATCTACTTAGCTAGTCATTGCATCCTCCTCTTGGCCACAGTGAGAATAAGTAAAGATAATTAGGCCTTTTTACAATATACGTACTAATATAAAATGCGGCTGTCACTTCTGCCACATTGCCACGGCTGGTCACTGCTCTTTTACGGTGAGTTGGTCCCTGCTTCTAAGTGGCCATTACAGAGACCATAATGGCATTTCAAGCTGAAAGAGAAGGGAACTGATGTTTATCAGTTACCCACTAAGCACATTAGGTAGGCGCTTCCACTTACATTAGCTTCACTTAATCTTAATAAAACTCCGAGGTAGATGTTAAAACTTCCTTTTTATATAAAGAGAAAATGAGACTCAGGGAAGTTAAACGAATTATTCAGCTTCTCCTGGTAGTTCACTGGAGTACCTACATTGAATCATCAGTCTTTAGAGTACAAATTCTACGTAAAGTGTGTATAAAACGATGGCTCTCACTATGCCGTGTTGCTGAGATCTAAATGATGAATATGTGATCACTGAAGGTCCAGACGATTCCATCACCTTCTCTCTTAAAGGAGACTGCCCATACTCGGTTTCTGCAGAATTACCCAGTGAGGCTGGCCTCATTGAAGTAATGCCTAGTTCCTCTCTCCCTGTCAAAGTACAATCTGCCATCTCTACTTGACATCTCAACTCAGTCCTTTCTCTCAGGAACAGAAGAACTTGGCATTCCCAGCAAGGACTCAATCATACACTGGCTATAACAATAAGGTAAAAGTCACTTTAAATAATTAAGTGCTATCCAGTGTAATGTGTAATCATCCTAAAGTGCACAAAAGTCACAATACATAGATGGTTTGGACCTGGCCTTCGTTTTTCCCACCTTCATTTCCTTCAGAGAATAGTAGAGTAAAACAGGGGAGTGTTTCTTTTCCTTTCCTGACAAAAGACATGACATGTCCCCATTTAAGAGTCTGCCAGAGTCCACTTAGTGTTGACACATGTTGAATGGATGACACAAAGATAGGAAAGGTTGAAGGATTCTTGGGAGGAAAGAAGCCAATTGTATACGCGGTGGCTCACGCCTGTAATCCCAGCACTTTGGGAGGCCGAGGCGGGCGGATCACAAGGTCAGGAGATCGAGACCATCCTGGCTAACACGGTGAAACCCCGTCTCTACTAAAAATACACACACACACAAAAATTAGCCGGGCATCGTGGCAGGTGCCTGTAGTCCCAGCTACTCGGGAGGCTGAGGCAGGAGAATGGCGTGAACCCGGGAGGCAGAGCTTGCAGTGAGCCGAGATCGCGCCACTGCACTCCAGCCTGGGCGACAGAGTGAGACTCCGTCTCAAAAAAAAAAAAAAAAAAAAGAAAGAAAAAAAGAAAAAAAATTTAAACAGTACTTTTTTTCTTTCCTTTTATGTATGCTTCACATATTGTATTGTGGGGGGTCTGATATATATTCAATGAGTACAGGAGGATAAAATGAGGAAATTGCAGGGTTTGTGAAGATTCCTTTTTGTGTGGTGCACCCGTATGTAGTCCACAAAGCACTAAATAAGGGGCAGATTTATAAAGGGGAGAGAGACAGTTTCCCTTCCAGGTAGAACTAACTGCTTGTTAAAGAGCAAATCATTCCTTTCTATTTAGCCAGATTGCTGTCTCTTGATTGCATACTTAATCAGGGAAATTTAACGTTCTTCCTGGAGATACAATTTTTCTTTGCAGTCAATATGTAGTCAATGCATGTTAATACAATCAAGCTATTCCTTCCTTCTCTCTCTCAACCAAAAGTCCCATTAATAACAGCAATAGCAGCAACATTTGACATTTATATAGCCTGAAGGATTCCAAAAAGATTTCACCAATTACTGTGAATAGAGTCTTGATGAGCTGTAGCTACTTTTGAGGCAGGAAGAGAATAAGCAGAAGCACAAAGTCACAGTGAGAGAGATTCTGCGCAAGGGTATGTGCCATACACCCCCTTCTTTAAACATTCCAAAATATTATTAATGATGACAGAGAAAATGCAGGTCTTTTACTTTGAAAACACCTAAAAATCATTAGAAGTAAAATAATATTCAGCTGGTTAACTAAAATGAGACATTAGGAAGGGTAGAATTAAGTTTATTTCCAGTTGGTTCCATTTTTGGCATGGTTATTAACCTAGCTTTGAGACTAATTGGAAAACTTGAGACACAACAGGCAATTCAAGTAGTCCTGATATTTTGAATTTTTCTATAATTTTCTCAGATACTGTAAGGGACTGGCTAGAATTCAGGAATATATTTTCACTGGAAGGATTTCAATTCAGTAACTAAAATATTGCCCTATGCACAGAGAACAAGAATTTCAAGAGGATTTAAATACATACTTTGAAATTCTCTTTTACTAAAAATAAATCAATCGTATCAACAGCAGAAAGACAAAACTGAGAAATATTACTATCCTTTGAAAACACTAAAAACTGCGTTTTCCTAAGACTTATGTAATATCTTTTGATAACGTAATAATTTGAAAACCATCCACTAATCACACAACATGCAATAAAGTATGCAATAAAGTTTTTGATTCCCAATATCATAAAGCATAAACTTACTCAAGAACCACAACAACCCATTTCCAATATGATACAAGTATTTAATGACTACTGAAATTTGAATATTTAATTGAACGTATCTAGGAGGCTGGTTGCTGAATCTGCTTAAATCCATTTTAGGCGTATAAATGCATCTTATTTTTCATGTCAGATTTCAAAGCAGTGGGCCATACTAATTTGCATTCCTTAATGAAGCCAAAGACTGTCGCTGCCGAAGGAGTACCATTTGCAGAATTACCAGACAGGTACTATTTTCTATTATTATACAGATTCGTGAAAATCATATATAGTCTATCTCTTAAATAGCAGGAGACTAAAAAGAAAAAATTTTTAAAAAAGTTCCTCTTGAGCCTAAAGCCAGAAGTAAAGATAAGAATCTTTGCTATCTTCTTTCTAGATAGACTTACACTGACTCTTTGAGGCTAACTAAAACCTAATAATATTAAAACCTGGATAACACAGTTATAAATATGTATCAACATGTAAATTCTACCTTATGGGCCCTTAGAGAGAAGTAATTGTTCAGTCTGTAGACGCTTTTAAACTGAAAAAATAAACTACCTCATTTTATTTATTTTCTCTTGATGAATAATGAAATCAGTATGTTTGTGTGTGTGCGTGTATGGGTGCATGTGTGTACATGTAGCTAAATATATAATCATTAATTCTCCCAGTTCCAGAAGGCAAATTGTATAGGATTTTACATATTTCATCTATCAAGTGAATAAAGAAATACCATATATGAAGGATTTAAAAATGTAAGATATATCACCTCACTGATAAAGAGGCATGACCTTTTCTAGAAAAGATGAACAGGTGCTTATCCAAAACAAAACAATTACAATATCTTTACAGAGTCTTGTTTAGATTCTTTTAGAGTCTCTTCTACATGGTTAGAAGTCTAATAATATAGCAGGTTCATATAATATTTTTAACTGGTAACTATTTATAAAACAGTGCCTAAGCTAAAAAATTGTGGAGCTAAAATTATACTTGAACAAAACGATAAGTATACTGCCCTTTATTTTGTGTGTATACAAACATACACACACACACACACACACTCAAAAACTAAATACAAAATATATAGCATATAAGTATATATTATATACATACACATATATGCATATGGGTAATGCAACATTTTCTTGCTTTGACTATTTGAATTATACTATTTATTTTTCTCCAGCATGGTGAAAATAAGTAAATTTACATTAGAATTATGCAACTAGGATGCAAAACCTTCTCCTGATTTCTACAAATAATATTTTGTAGTTTGCTAATGTCAAGAATATTTCAGTCTTCAGACTAATGGAAACACATATTGACATACTGTAGGAACAAATTCTTTATATATATTTAGATAATGTAAAGCTTTGAGCTGTGCTTTAGTCTTTGATTTACATGGTTCACATTTATACTAAAATGGAAACATTTAGGTTTTTAGCATTAAGTGATTTGGATATGGAAAAGCTTCATGCAAATGTGTCCTACCATATTTTAAACTCAGAAAACTGACAGGAAAAAAAAATAGTCTTAAACAAGCTTGGTTCCTGGTCTGGCTTTACCACTATCTCCTCATCTAGCCTAGATCAAGCTGTTTACCCTCTCTAGGATTTCATTTCCTCTTGTGGAAAATGAAGGGCTTGTACTAGACAATTTGTCTGCAAACTCTGCATCTGAAATGTTACTAAGTGTCTTAGAATGACAAAGCTTCCATTCTATTTCCTAATGCAGTCAGTCATCAAAACTACCTGAGCCATAAATCTAAATATTTATAAAGCTATATCCTAAAATAATTATTTAAAATCATTTTTCTAGGACGTAAGTAATTTTATCCTTAACACATATGCTGCATTTTTCTAGTCTTATTCTGGTTTCTAAAAATAACAATGCACAAACAAAAATCTTGGTTAGAATTCAACACTTCCTGCTGTTCATTCTGCCACCTGACGCCCAGTATTGTTTACATCACAATTGGTTCCTAAGGAAATGATTATATCATCATAAACAAGATATCTTGTCTTGAAGAATTCTGCTTTGATGCAGACAGCTTTTCAATGGGAAATAAGATGAAGTACAATAAAGAGTACAAATTTAGGCATCACTGCCTATGATACTGAAGATGGAAAAAAATTGAAAATATGCTTTGAAAACTCCTTCAGATCATCAAGTCCTACCAATATTGAAACAGTATGGACACAGAACCATAATGCTTTCTTATTCTTGCTTTATAGATGGAAAGGTTTGCAGCCCCTGGAATTGTAGAGCAGAAACTTTCTGGATTGCTTTTGCAGAGCAACATATGGTTACAGAGTTGCTTAGGAATATTAGTAGTTTCTTTGGCAATGCAGACATTTTGCTACATATTTGTTCTTGAATATAGCTAAAGGCTGCTCAAATTATTTTATTGGATGGTATTTAACTCCAAGTATTTTGGAATGTTTGAAAATTATGTAACAAATTTAAAGGCCATTCATTTTGCCAAAGGTGCCAACACTAATGACATCTGAACAATATCGTCCAAATTGAGGTCTGTGCTGTATAAAGAAAAGTAAAAACTCCTATTCTGCTACTGTTGTTATTCTTTCATCAAATGATTAATATTTCTCCATAATATTTTTAAAAACCCATATGTTGATATTGATCCCATTATCTATCAACCACTGTGTCAGGTGCTGGAGCTGTAAAAATAAAAATAGTGTAATTCCTGTGTTTAGGATATCATCCTATATTGAAAAGCAACACACAAATAAACTAATAATACAGACACAATGAGGTGAGTTTAAAGTCCCCCAGTAATTGCTATGAAAACACTAAAAATAAATATTATTGCCTCTGGAAATGTATGGGGTGAAGTCTAATTCAAAGAAGACTTGACAGAAGAGCTACCAGTTGAGCAGGCTCTTGAGGGATGAATAGGTGTTTGTCAGCAAGATAACCTGCAGAAAAAATTATGTTTAGGGGCCTTAAGGAATAAAAACAAGCACGGGCTATTAAGAACTATGATGTGACCAAAACACCAAAAAGGGAAATGGCAGAAATGTTAACTACCGAAATTTATTCAATAGCTGCGGTTCAATATGGATGAATATTCTCTAATAACACATGGAACAGTATGTCCAAAAGCCTAGAGGCAGTTACCTACAGTTCTTTCTCAACTTTCCATTGCTTCATTAATACATGAAATACAAGCTAGTATCTTATTATTCCCCATACTTGCTTTAAATGCCAACCAAAGCAGTATTATCAACTACTGACTGTTCCTGACGTCCAAAGCCCAGCCAACTGCAGACTTTACGCTCCTTTGTGTCAGTGTTTTAGGTTTTCTAAGAAGAGAAATTGCCCTCACACTGAACAAAGAGTAAGTAGTCAGAGCTCATTTTGAGTGGTAGCCCTCCATTTCTGTAGAAATTATATACTGAGTTAAACAGTTAGTAAGTACTTTACGAAAAATAAAAAAAAACCCAAATCAAATTGGCATAAAGTAAAGGAGAGGCATGTTAGCTCATATCTAAAGGAGAACAGACTGGAGAGGGTTGTGAGTTGTTTTATGTCAGAGTCTCCCTCTACCCTTCATGCTGAAGTACACCGTATGGGGCGGATTCATCTTCGTTTGTAGGTTGGTCACCAATAACAATTTGATCTATATTTTATTCTTAGTTACACGACTGACTTCCGATGGGATGCAATAAAAAGAATTGTTTCTTTCCCTAACACTGTCAGGCCCTGAATTGATCTATGGCAAAGAGGGTGGAGGAAATTATCATTGTTGATGTTAACTTATCAGCTGCAGTAAAGTGGCTGTTGAAATGAATTACAATGTCCAGTTTGAACCAGCCAAAGACACTCGTTGGAATCACTAATTCCACACAAAGTACTTTTTTCACTTTGTTAGTAAAGCTTCAAACACTGATACTTACTTAATTGTTATCTAGAGGTCAGATATCACATACTAGGCAATGGGTAGCAGTGATAGAAAAGCAAAAGAGGGGCATAATTCAACAAGCTTGCAGCTGGAACCTTCATTTCACAGAGATACTTCAGGGGGTTCTAAGTAATTATTCCTGAATTCTAAGTAATTATTCCCAAGTATAAGATACATTTCTGAAATTGTTCTTTTGCTCACTGGCAAATGCATAAAAGGTGAAGAAACTGAAACTCACAGACTTCTGGTAGGAGAAAGGATTTATGTATGTATATTATAAAATAATCCTTTAGTAGCCAGGCAGGAATTAAATGATGTTTTGAAATAGACCCACTCAATGCTCTCCAAGCAGACATATCTGATGAACCTGTCTTCCATTCTCCTCCTCAGAAGGTCACATAAATTCAAGGTATTATTTTGTCATTAAAATAATACAAAAATAAATAATTAGATTTAAAATTTGAAATTTATTCTTAAAATGTTATTCAATATTAAATTGTGAGTACACATAACAGAAATATATAGGAATAAAATGTATTGGTTCATTTTCATACTGCTATGAAGAAATACCCGAGACTGGGTAAATTATACAGAAAAAGAGGTTTAATGCACTCAGTTCTACATGGATGGGGAGGCCTCACAATCATGGTGGAAGGCAAAGGAGGAGCAAAGGCATGTTTTACATGGTGGCAGGCAAGAGAGCATGTGTAGGGGAACTGTCCTTTATAAAACCATTGGATCTCATAAGACGTATTCACTATCACAAGAACAGCATGGGAAAAACCTGCCCAATGATTCAATTTCCTCCCACTGGGTCCCTCCCATGACACATGGGGATTATAAGGTCTGTAATTCAAGATGAGATTTGGGTGGGGACACAGCCAAAGCATATCATAAAATAGAAATATTTAGATTTTAAATTATCAAAAAATATATTTAAAATACAGTTATAGGTAGAGTTACGATTTTAAAAATACTATGTTAAGCAATTATATCACTGTGTGATTGTTATTGCGTGTACTTACACAAACTTAGGTGGCATGGCCTAGTACAGCCCCAGGCTATATGGAATAACCTACTGCTCCTAGGCTACAAACCTGAGCAGCAGGTTACTCTACTGCATAGTGTACACCATTGCAATACAATGGTAAGTATTGTTCATCTAAACATATCTAAGACTGCCTCCTAAAGTGTGTCCCTGACCCCCGAGCAGCCTAATTGGGAGGCACCCCCCAGTAGGGACAGACTGACACCTCACTCGGCCGGGTACTCCTCTGAGACAAAACTTCCAGAGGAACTATCAGACAGTTGAATTTGTGGTCTCATGAAAATCTGCTGTTCTGCAGCCACCGCTGCTGACATCCAGCAAAACAGCATCTGGAGTGGACCTCTAGCAAACTCCAACAGACCTGCAGCTGAGGATCCTGTCTGGTGGAAGGAAAACTAACAAACAGAAAGGACATCCACACCAAAAACCCATCTGTACATCACCATCATCAAAGACCAAAAGTAGATAAAACCACAAAGATGGGGAAAAAACAGAGCAGAAAAACTGGAAACTCTAAAAAACAGAGCACCTCTCCTCCTCCAAAGGAACGCAGTTCCTCACCAGCAATGGAACAAAGCTGGACGGAGGATGACTTTGACGAGTTGAGAGAAGAAGGCTTCAGATGATCAAACTACTCTGAGCTACGGGAGGAAATTCAAAACAATAGCAAAGAAGTTAAAAGCTTTGAAAAACAAAACTAGATGAATGGATAACTAGAATAACCAATGGAGAGAAGGGCTTAAAGGAGCTGATGGAGCTGAAGGCCAAGTATCGAGAACTACATGAAGATTGCAGAAGCCTCGGTAGCAGATGCGATCAACTGGAAGAAAGGGTATCAGTGATCGAAGATGAAATGAATGAAATGAAGTGAGAAGGGAAGTTTAGAGAAAAAAGAATAAAAAGAAACGAACACAGCCTCCAAGAAATTTGGGACTATGTGAAAAGACCAAACCTACGTCTGATTGGTGTACCTGAAAATGACGGGGAGAATGGAAGCAAGTTGGAAAACACTCTGAAAGATATTATCCAGGAGAACTTCCCCAATCTAGCAAGGCAGGCCAACATTCAGATTCAGGAAATACAGAGAACGCCACAAAGATATTCCTCGAGAAGAGCAAATCCAAGACACATAATTGTCAGATTCACCAAAGTTGAAATGAAGGAAAAAATGTTAAGGGCAGCCAGAGAGAAAGGTCGGGTTACCCACAAAGGGAAGCCCATCAGATTAACAGCTGATCTCTCGGCAGAAACTCTACAAGCCAGAAGACAGTGGGGGCCGATATTCAACAATCTTAAAGAAAATAATTTTCAACACAGAATTTCATATCCAGCCAAACTAAGCTTCATAAATGAAGGAGAAATAAAATACTTTACAGACAAGCAAATGCTGAGTGATTTTGTCACCACCAGGCCTGCCCTAAAAGAGCTCCTGAAGGAAGCACTAAACATGCAAAGGAACAACCGGTACCAGCCCCTGCAAAAACATGCCAAATTGTAAAGACCATCGAGGCTAGGAAGAAACTGCATCAACTAATGAGCAAAATAACCAACTAACATCATAATGACAGGATCAAATTCACACATAACTTTATTAACTTTAAACGTAAATGGGCTAAATGCTCCAATTAAAAGACACAGACTGGCAAATTGGATAAGGAGTCAAGACCCATCAGTGTGTTGCATTCAGGAAAAGCATCTCACGTGCAGAGACACACATAGACTCAAAATAAAGGGATGGAGGAAGATCTACTAAGCAAATGGAAAACAAAAAAAGGCAGGGGTTGCAATCCTAGTCTCTGATAAAACAGACTTTAAACCAAAAAGATCAAAAGAGACAAAGGGTACTTACATAATGGTAAAGGGATCAATTCAACAAGAAGAGCTAACTTTCCTAAATATATATGCACCCAATACAGGAGCACCCAGATTCATAAAGCAAGCCCTGAGTGACCTACAAAGGGACTTAAACTCCCACACAATAATAATGGGAGATTTTAACACCCCACTGTCAACATTAGATAGATCAACGAGACGGAAAGTTAACAAGGATATCCAGGAATTGAACTCAGCTCTGCACCAAGTGGACCTAATAGACATCTACAGAACTCTCCACCCCAAATCAACAGAATACACATTTTTTTCAGCATCACACCACACCTATTCCAAAATTGACCACACAGTTGGAAGAAAGCTCTCCTCAGCAAATGTAAAAGAACAGAAATTATAACAAATTGTCTCTCAGACCACAGTGCAATCAAACTAGAACTCAGGATTAAGAAACTCACTCAAAACTGCTCAACTACATGGAAACTGAACAACCTGCTCCTGAATGACTATTGGGTACATAATGAAATGAAGGCAGAAATAAAGATGTTCTTTGAAACCAACGAGAACAAAGACACAACATACCAGAATCTCTGGGACACATACAAAACAGTGTGTAGAGGGAAATTTATAGCACTAAATGCCCACAAGAGAAAGCAGGAAAGATCCGAAATTGACACCCTAACATGACAATTAAAAGAACTAGAAAAGCAAGAGCAAACACATCCAAAAGCTAGCAGAAGGCTAGAAATAACTAAAATCAGAGCAGAACTGCAGGAAACAGAGACACAAAAAAACCCTTCAAAAAATTAATGAATCCAGGAGCTGGTTTTTTGAAAAGATCAACAAAATTGATACACCACTAGCAAGACTAATAAAGAAGAAAAGAGAGAAGAATCAAATAGATGCAATAAAAAATGAAAAAGGGGATATCACCACCGATCCCACAGAAATACAATCTACCATCAGAGAATACTACAAACACCTCTATGCAAATAAACTAGAAAATCTAGAAGAAATGGGTAAATTCCTCGACAAATACACCCTCCCAAGACTAAACCAGGAAGAAGTTGAATCTCTGAATAGACCAATAACAGGCTCTGAAATTGTGGCAATAATCAATAGCTTACCAACCAAAAAGAGTCCAGGACCTGATGGATTCACAGCCGAATTCTACCAGAGGTACAAGGAGGAACTGGTACCATTCCTTCTGAAACTATTCCAATAGATAGAAAAAGAGAGAATCCTCCCTAACACATTTTATGAGGCCAGCATCGTCCTGATACCAAAGCCTAGCAGAGACATAACCAAAAAGATAATTTCAGACCAATATCCTTGATGAACATTGATGCAAAAATCCTCAATAAAATACTGGCAAACCGAATCCAGCAGCACATCAAAAAGCTTATCCACCATGATCAAGTGGGCTTCATCCCTGGGATGCAAGGCTGGTTCAACATATGCAAATCAATAAATGTAATCCAGCATATAAACAGAACCAAAGACAAAAACCACATGATTATCTCAATAGATGCAGAAAAGGCCTTTGACAAAACTCAACAACCCTTCGTGCTAAAAACTCTCAATAAATTAGGTATTGATGGGACACATCTCAAAATAATAAGAGCTATCTATGACAAACCCACAGCCAATATCATACTGAATGGGCAAAAACTGGAAGAATTCCCTTTGAAAACTGGCACAAGACAGGGATGCCCTCTCTTACCACTCCTATTCAACATAGTGCTGGAAGTTCTGGCCAGGGCAATCAGGCAGGAGAAGGAAATAAAGGGTATTCAATTAGGAAAAGAGGAAGTCAAATTGTCCCTGTTTGCAGATCACATGATTGTATATCTAGAACACCCCATCGTCTCAGCCCAAAATCTCCTTAAGCTGATTAGCAACTTCAGCAAAGTCTCAGGATACAAAATCAATGTACAAAAATCACAAGCATTCTTGGACACCAATCACAGACAAACAGAGAGCCAAATCATGAGTGAACTCCCATTCACAATTGCTTCAAAGAGAATAAAATACCTAGGAATCCAACTTACAAGGGATGTGAAGGACCTCTTCAAAGAGAATTACAAACCACTGCTCAATGAAATAAAAGAGGATACAAGCAAATGGAAGAACATTCCATGCTCATGGGTTGGAAGAATCAATATCGTGAAAATGGCCATACTGCCCAAAGTAATTTATAGATGCAATGCCATCCCCATCAAGCTACCAATGACTTTCTTCACAGAATTGGAAAAAACTACTTTAAAGTTCATATGGAACCAAAAAAGAGCCCGCATCGCCAAGTCAATCCTAAGCCAAAAGAACAAAGCTGGAGGCATCACGCTACCTGACTTCAAACTATACTACAAAGCTACAGTAACCAAGACAGCATGGTACGGGTACCACAACAGAGACATAGATCAATGGAACAGAACAGAGCCCTCAGAAATAATTCTGCATATCTACAACTATCTGATCTTTGACTAACCTGACAAAAACAAGAAATGGGGAAAGGATTCCCTATTTAATAAATGGTGCTGGAAAACTGGCTAGCCATATGTAGAAAGCTGAAACTGGATCTCTTCCTTACACCTTATACAAAAATTAATTCAAGATGGATTAAAGACTTAAATGTTAGACCTAAAACCATTAAAATCCTACAAGAAAACCTAGGCAATACCATTCAGGACATACGCATGGGCAAGGACTTCATGCGTAAAACATCAAAAGTAATGGCAACAAAAGCCAAAATTTGAGAAATGGGATCTAATTAAACTGAAGAGCTTCTGCACAGCAAAAGAAACTACCATCAGAGTGAACAGGCAACCTACAGAATGGAAGAAAATTATAGCAGCATGATTTATAGTCCTTTGGGTATATACCCAGTAATGGGATGGCTGGGTCAAATGGTATTCTAGTTCTAGATCCATGAGGAATCACCACACTGACTTCCACAATGGTTGAACTAGTTTACAGTCCCACCAACAGTGTAAAAGTGTTCCTATTTCTCCACATCCTCTTCAGCACCTGTTGTCTCCTGACTTTTTAATGATGGCCATTCTAACTGGTGTGAGATGGTATCTCACTGTGGTTTTGATTTGCATTTCTGTGATGGCCAGTGATGATGAGCATTTTTTCATGTGTTTTTTGGCTGCATAAACGTCTTCTTTTGAGAAGTGTCTGTTCATGTCCTTTGCCCACTTTTTGATGCGGTTGTTTGTTTTTTTCTTGTAAATTTGTTTGAGTTCATTGTAGATTCTGGATATTAGCCCTTTGTCAGATGAGTAGGTTGCAAAAAAGACACATGCACACGTATGTTTATTGCGGCACTATTCACAATAGCAAAGACTTGGAACCAACCCAAATGTCCAACAACGATAGACTGGATTAAGAAAATGTGGCACATATACACCATGGAATACTATGCAGTCATAAAAAATGTTGAGTTCATGTCCTTTGTAGGGACATGGATGAAACTGGAAAACATCATCCTGAGTAAACTATCACAAGGACAAAAAACCAAACACCGCATATTCTCACTCATAGGTGGGAATTGAACAATGAGAACTCATGGACACAGGAAGGGGAACATCACACTCCGGGGACTGTCGTGGGGTGGGGGGAGTGGGGAGGGACAGCATTAGGAGATATACCTAACGCTAAATGACGAGTTAACGGGTGCAGCAAAACAACATGGCACATGGATACAAATGTAACAAACCTGCACGTTGTGCACATGTACCCTAAAACCTAAAGTATAATAATAATTAAAAAAAAAAGAAACGATGATATCATGTCCTTTGCAGCAACATGAACTGGGTGCTATAATACTAAGCAAATTAATGCAAGAACAGAAAACTAAATGCTGCATGTTCTCCCTTAAGTGGGAGGCAAGCATTGAGCAGACATTGACATAAATATGGAAACAATAGACACTGTGGACTACTAGAGGGGGCAGTGAGTGGGGGAGATAATGAGCTGAAAAACTATCTATTGGGTACTATACTCCCACCTGGGTGCAATATACCAAGTAGCAAACCTGCATATGTGCCCCCTGTATCTGAAATAAATATTTAATTAAAAAAAGATACAGTAAAAATACCCTATTATAATCTTATGGGATGTCCATCATGCATGCAGTCCATCACTGGTTGAAATGTCATTATGTGGTGCATGCTTGTGTAAACAATATGATAGGTTAATCATCTAGAATTGTTGTAGAAAAATTACTTTGGCATTATAATTAAACAAATTTAAAGATACATTTTAATATGTCAGACCCTGTTCTAGATATTGGGATATAACAGTTACTATGACAAATAAAAAGTACATAGAAACACCATACTTTATTAATAAATCCCAAACTAGAATCTCAAAACACTAGATGGAATCAGAAGGGCCTTGAGGACACCTATATCAGTCATAGTTAATGATGAAGGCCACTGCCACAAATGGCAAGCAAGTAAAAGCCACGGTGGGAATCTAGTACTTCTCTCTATCAACTTTTTCTGGCACAATACATTGAAAAAAGTCTTTATGATTGGAAACATTTATTATTTTAAAAATATCCTCAGAACTTTACAAAAATTTTGGAACTATCAAAAAAACTAAATTTGACTTAAATGTAACTACCAAAGAATCTAGAATGAGGTAGTACCTTGAGAAGTAAAACAATTTGGCACATTAAAAAAGTAATAATGCTATGCCTATTAATGTAAAATCATCCCAGTTCATTTGTAGTAAGCCTTCATCAAGGCAGTGGGTTTTTGTTGTGGATAGAAAAACATGTGGCTCAACACAAGTGTAAGAAGGTTTCACAAGATCATGGCATATTTTTGTATTCTTGTAAGATGCTATCGTATAGCATTAACCTATTTTAAGGCCAAAATTCTACTGGCTTTTTTACCTTAGTTAAAACTGTTCAAAACTCAATTTGTGGGGTGTAGTTATAATGTTAGGTGATAGCTACAAAGGCATACTACATCTTGACTTGCTACTCATTTAATATTCCCTGTGACAAAAACTTCCCAAACTCTGACTCAGAATTTTTCTCTGACTTAGCTTAGCTTCTCAGATAAAGTCTCTGCTAGGCATTATTATCAGAATTGAAATTACTTATAGAGATAAGGAGGAAAGATAAATTCAAAACCAGTGCTGTTCAATAAAAATATTGTGTGAGACACTGATAAAATGTAAATTTTTTCCAGTTGTCACACTTAGTAAAAAAACAAAAAAGGTAAAATTAATTTCAAGTATATATTTTATTTCAATAAATATATCCAATATATTGTCATTTTGACTTGCAAACTAATATAAAAGGTATCAATGAGATTTGTTTTACTATTATGACTTTGATCTCTGGAGTTCATTAGATCTTTATAACACATCCCAAATTGAACAGCCTCATTTCATTGCACCCAAGGACCACATATGACTACTGGTTTCCATATCCATTAGCAAAATTATAAATTGTGTATATATCTTTCAGTTATTGAAAATGTAAGAATTATCAAATACTCAAATACTTACATTTTTTTCTATCAAAGATTATTTTTCTATGAAAGAATAGGAAATATTTTAAATTATTATTCTTAAATCTCAAGACATCTGATTCTGGCATATAAAACGACTTAAAATGTAAATGTGGATATATTACATTTAGAAATAATTCTTGAATTGTGGATAAGTGTTGTGCATAAATGTGTGTGTGACTAATATTAATTTTAAAAAACAGAACTGGCATGTGCTGTTCTGCTGATACACAGAATCAATATGCAAATCGTTGTATTTCTGTCACTAAATCCTTGATTTTTTTCGTCTTTCATATAAAAGAGTTGATCTAGGTGAACTCCAAAATCACTTTCTACCCTGTACTTCTTTATAAAAAATCTGTTTGTTATATGTGTACACACCAAACCTGTGTGTTTATGTCTGAATGTGTCCTCTATATTTAATGAGCAGGACACAACTGCAGTGTCGTGCCATCACAGTAATTTGTGAGTTTAAAAAAAGTAATCTCACACAATTATAAATATCTAAAGCTAAGGAATTATTTACTTAAAATGAATCTAAAAAGTAACATATTTTGGCCGGGTGCGGTGGCTCACGCCTGTGATCCCAGCACTTTGGAAGGCTGAGGTGGGCAGATCACAAGGTCAGGAGTTCGAGACCAGCTTGCCAACACGGTGAAACCCTGTCTCTACTAAAAATACAAAAATTAGGCAGGCATGGTGGTGCACACCTGTAATCCCAGGTACTCAGGAGGCTGAGGCAGGAGAATCACTTGAATTCGGGAAGTGGAGGTTGCAGTGAGCCGAGATCGTGCCACTGCACTCCAGCCTGTGTGACAGAGTGAGATTCCATCTCAAAAAAAAAAAAGGAACGTATTTTATATCTCTTGAAATCCAATATATACTACTTCTAGTAGTGGGGAAAAAAGAAAGGGGAGTTATAACTGGCACACTAGAAATTAGGAATATTGTTAAGATTCATTCATGGGCATCCATGGGCAAATGTCTCATGTAAATGTCTTTCATCCCATACACCATGGGTTCAAAGGAGAGAAGTCAGCGATTCTATAAATCCCTTTGTGTAACTGAGGTGGCTTAATAATGGACACAGGCTAAACACAATAGGAAGCTATTATTTTTGTCCTGTCCTTCACATCCTCTAGAAATGTGGCCCTCAACATGTCTAAAGCTACATCTTGTGTACTGTGAATTTTTGGGTAGGACTGAGAAAGAGGCTTAGCAAAACACATGCAAAGAAAAGGCAGACACACACACACACACACACACACACAGCTAAGCAACCCAGCCTGGGATTCTGGATTTTGAATTAGTATGCACCCTTTCTAACTCTATTCTCAATACATTGATTATTTGATTGCAATGCAACACAGGGTGTCACAGACTGTAGGACTATAGTTTTCAGTAGGAGCGTTCATGTATAGCTTAAAGAAAACTTAAACATGACATTCATTTAACTCAACCACCATCCTGATATTTCTTTCCCTCATATAAAAGTGCTTCTCAAAGCAACAAGGCCAACTTATTTTCTCTATTTTTACAGACTGACATTTTTGTAAAATATAAAAAAAGAGTTACTAAAAGAATAACACAAAAAAACAAAGCTCTACAAAATGCAAGATCACATGTTTTATTATTAGACTCAAAAGACATAAAATTACTCTGTCAAATTGCTGTAAAATTTCTAAACATCTGCTCCCATTTCTGTACTTACATATTTAGAGACTGATGCTAAGTTCACAGACTGGTCTGTGGTCCATACTCCTTTGATTAAAGCATCTCTAGACTATCTCTCTGAATGTATGTATTTTTTATTTATTTTCCTTTTTAATGTCACACATGACCCTTACACAGATAATGTACTAATGACCACAAAAATCTGATTTTATACATCTATTTGTTAGAAAACAAGCCTAATTTTCAGCATATTATTGATATACTTTATCATTAACAGGGAAATCCCAGACAATGCAAAATAGGCCATGACATATATGAAAGTTCTAGAAATCACAAAGAAAGACATAAGCACATTGGTATTTGAAGATTATATGGTCGTATATTTACAAAACGCCAAATAATTTACTAACATTTTATAATTAAGAGAAATATTAATATGTTGACCAGATTAAATAATAAAAATATTAATAGCATTCCTTTCCATCAGCAAGAAGCAGTAAAATTACAATGTCAATTAAATTTGCTGGTGTGTGTTTTCATTACATTTTATCTTGTTAGTTTTGGTCTGATGCTCTCTTTGGTGAAGATATTTTTGGATTTTAAATTAGTTATCCAACATACTTCATATTTATAGCATTTCATTTGCAACATTGGTAAGCATGCCACAACTTAATTCCAGTCACTGTACATTCAAAAAGAAAAATGGAATAATCTAAGATGGAAACATTAGTTATCATGAAAATAGCACACTTAAAAATCCAGTCATATGACCAGTTTGTTAATGACTACACAGAGTTCTGTCTCCAGGGGTACCTATTTGCACCCCCAACCTGACCAATCTTCTCTTAAATGTAGACCTCCTGCTACAGGAAGGTGTAAGAACCTATGCCATCAAACCTTCACTACCGAAGAAAGGATTCCATCTCATTCCCCATGAAGAGCAAAACTTTGTGAGAGCTGATCATGTGATCATGGATCGTATTTGCCCTAAGGCCTCATTCATTCTGTTGTAGCAAGCGAGGTGCACTTAGATGTTAATTATATCATATGCTCTGATATTGTTTTATATGCCAATAATAAAAAAACCTGTAGAAAGAAAGTTATAGAATTGATCTTATGCACTCTTTAGGGGGCATCAAAGATGATTGAAAATCACTCTTTTATGTTCTCCTTTGTAGGTCCTTGTCTCCTAATAAGATAGAAATCCATTTCAGATTTCTAAGCAACCTTATTTTATAATACAACTCTCAAGCAGAAAAGTCCTGTGTCTCTCATAGGGTTTTGTTGTTGTTGTTGTTGTTTAAGCACTGGCTTTGGATTTAGGCCAAAATTTGACTCTCAACGTCAATGTTTACTTTGCTAGATGTCCTACAGCAAGTTATTTAATTTCTCTGAGCTTTATTTCCCCTTGTTCTAAAAAATCACCTATCTCATAGGGTGATTGCATTAATGAGATAAAGTATAGAAAGTCCCAGAACAACAAAAGACCTCCTAAGTGACCATTATTGTTATTATTACCTCATCTACCATTATCATCTTTATTATCATGTCATCTCCATATCTATAGTTCCATCCAGTTCCTCAACATCACAGGACAATCAGGGCTTTATGTTATGGCATCTCACTAGTAACATGGCCTGTAATACATCTCTTGCATCTCTTGTTTTTGCCAACTTCCATTCCCTAAACTCTTAAAGAACGGTGTTAAAATGAGAACTCATGGACACAGGAAGGGGAACATCACACTCCGGGGACTGTTGTGGGGTGGGGGGAGTGGGGAGGGACAGCATTAGGAGATATACCTAATGCTAAATGACGAGTTAATGGGTGCAGCAAAACAACATGGCACATGGATACATATGTAACAAACCTGCACATTGTGCACATGTACCCTAAAACCTAAAGTATAACAATAAAAAATAAAAAAATTAAAAAAAGAACGGTATTAAAATCGCTTTGTTTGTACCGGACATTTTACTATAAAAATGACGTTTTACTGTTATTGTACATTTAGTAGTACTATATGATGCAATTCATCTATGCACTTATGAATTAAAGGTCCTATTTTTTGATGCTTGCTCACCTGTCTAGGCAGATGTGACCTGAAATTTGATAACTTCTGTACTAGTTAATTTCAAAGATTCATTTCAGGTTTCAAATCTTAATGCTATAGTTATTCAAAATCAATTCCTGCTATGTTAAATATATAAAAATAAACTTTATGACATGACATCCAGGAAATTGCATAATGCTTATTTAGAGTTAGCATTGATGATAATTTATGTTTAGGATAAATCATGCTGGAGCCCCTTCTTCCATAGGTACAAGAATAATTGCATTTATTATTATGGAAGAATAATAGCAAATCGGAAACAATATTTTAATCTATTTGATAGCCAAATAAACCGGCATATTGTGAAGATTACTAAAACTACTGAAATCCTAACCTTCAAGAGGGGAGGGGCTGGGCACAGTGGCTCACACCTGTAATCCTAGCACTTTGAGAGGCCTAGGCAGAAGGATCACTGGAGACCAGGTGTTTGAGACCAGCCTGGGAAACATATGGAGACACTGTCTCTTCAAAAAAAAAAAAAAAAAATTAATTAGCCGGTATGGTGGTATGTGCCTGTGGTCCTAGCTACTGGTGAGGCTGAAGAGGGAGGATTGCTTGAGCCCAGGAAATCCAGGCTGCAGTGAGCCATGATCACACAACTGCACTGCAGCCTGGGTGACAGAGATCCTGTTTCAGAAAAAAAAAATAGAAGAAAATAGCCAGTGATGCTTAAACTATATATATACACACCCTCACATGTATACAGCTGTTCATTTGCTGTTTTGGAAATAATATATTTTAGACTTATAACAAAAAATACCATTGAAAATAACACATTTAATTAAATGCATCTACTAGTGCCAAAATAATCCCAAACATTGGCTGCTTTTAGGGCTTTATTGTGAAAGGATACTATATAGTAGTAGATAACTCTACTGGTATTTTTAATGTAACTTTTCTGAGAACCCCAGGTGAACTGAAAACTCTACCTTCTTCTAACATTTGAAACTTTCTCACTGAGTAGTAATTCTACAATGTGAAAATGTAAGTGAGAGAGAGAGGAATATGTCCATGTGTTTTTATTTTCTTGTTTGCAAAGAGGTTTCAGATGGCTTTGGCTAATTGAAACAACTGTTGAAAATTTACTTGGCATTTTTAATTCTTTCTCAATATTTTCAACCCTGATGAAAATGTTTTGTCTCTCAGAATATCTTCTTCTGGGATCTGGCCATTCAGCTCATGAAAAATGTGCATTGAATATTTCATCTGATTTATCCATTCATCCAAGTAGTTACCACCTGGAATCTGCTAATGCAAATATTCCTAGTCTTCCCACTTTTTCCTTATGCAAACTAGCTTGCCAATGAACATGAATTACTTTCTGTGGACTTGCTATGTGCATAAAGTCTGTTCTATTACTCTAAGGAGTTTGTTTATATATGATGAAAATACATCAAGAATTATTATATATATATGAAGACACGTTTTTATCTGTTGAAAATATATGAGTTGTAGTAACTGACCCAAACACCCACACACATAAGTATTTAGGTGCAAATATATTCTGTACACATATAATATGCATATATTTCTCATTTTAAATTTTTGACCTTGGAAAGATAGTAAGAATAAAATGCCAGTAAAAACTGCTGAAAGTTATTCATCATGATAAGCCATCTCTTATAATTATTATAGAAGAATAAATCCCTCATCCCTAATTCCATCAACAATTGTTTCCTTGATAATCAGAAAAAAATGTATTTCTTTAACATTCTAGGGAGGATTTAGGAGTGATAATGAATTGTAATAGGACCAATTGAGTTAACTGTTCCCCTTAAAATAATATTTCCTGAAAAAAAGAGAGTCATAGAAGAGACCATCATCTTTGCTATATTTTCATGTAATATGTTTTTCAGCATTTTTATATTTTCCTGTTGTATATACAAGTGCAATATTTTCTCTAAATTTTTCCTGTTTTTTAGATATTTTCTACCAAAGTTTTTCTATTGAATGTTCAACTTCCAGATAGAAGATATTATTTACTATAAGCATTCATCACCTATTTCCCTATTTCTTTTCTTTTTCTTTTCTTTCCTTTTTTTGAGACAGATTCTTACTCTGTCACCCAGGCTGGAGTGCAGTGGCACAATCTCGGCTTACTACAACCTCCGCCTCCTGGGATCAAGCAATTCTCCCACCTCAGCCTCCAAGTAGCTGGAATTACAGGATCCCACCACCATGCCTGGCTAATTTTTGTATTTTTGGTAGAGATGGGGTTTCACCATGTTAGCCGGGCTTATCTCGAACTGCTGACCTCAGGTGATCTGCCTGCCTCAGCATTCCAAAGTGCTGGGATTACAGACGTGAGCCACTGCACCTGGCAATCACCTATTTCAAACTTCTCTTAGCCTAGAGTTAAGACATGACATCATTTAGGATGAAGTGAACTGGCCAAGAGGCAGAAAGCAATTGAATTTCCAAAGAAGGAGAGTCATTATTCTTGACTCTCTTATGTCTATTAGTTGTCTACAGATGGAAAGGATCCTTGTGGTTAACTGATCTTCGAAACTGTTAAACGCTAAGGCAGTGACTTACAGGGTCACTTACCAAGTGGAATGAAGAAAGGGTGGGCATATACCCAGTGCTGAAGAAGAATAAATCTATAGATGACATATATTCTTTAATTCCACACAAAATAATTTCAATCCAGAATCACAACATTTGAAACATCTAGAAAAATAAAGACTGACTCTTATATAATTGATGGACTAGGTAGAGAAATATCCTATGATATTTTAAAGAAGTATACTATAATTCATTTTTTCCCAATCTGATAGTCTCTATTTCAGAAAATGGAAATATCATTCTTTCAAAGACCTTACACAGAAACTAACTTGAATTTCCAGAGTGCCAAAAATCTAAGATATATGTACTTGTGTAACTTCTATCATCTACCTAAAGTACAGATAGGATCCATAGCACTTCATGATAAAGTTATAGAGATAATATTACAGTGGCAATAATCAACAAAATAATATTAAGACAGCAACTCCTCCTATCAAAGAAAAACAGATATAAGCATAAATCAAAAGAAAAATGCACAGTGATATTGTGTGTCCACTTATTACGCAGCAAATCTCCCAAACACCAGCCTTCATCCTACCAACATTATTTCTATTTCTTTATTTTACCACCAAGAATTCGATTGTATGATCTATTTCAACATCCCCTCCTTTAACTATGAAACTGATTTTTTAGTGCTCCTGCAAATCTGCATTAAAATAATGGAATAGAAAAAGCGGATTTTAGAGTTGTGACTAACAAATTTTTACAATAAATGAAATAGCTGGTAAGGCAAATAACATAAAAATTCCAAAAAACATGGACTAGAAAATAGTAAACATCATTAGAGGTAATGTTAATCCATTTACTCTCTGGTGATACATCACTGTTATGTTTCCTTGAACTGGTAAAATAGGTTTTGATCGGCTGCTTTCTTCTAGTCAAATCAAATTTGTACTCCCTTGAGCTGTTCAAGTTTGACTTTAAGAAAAAAGGTTTAGAGAGTTTAGAAAAGAATTCACATTCAAATTCCAAGGGCTTATTAATAAAGAACCGTAAAACAAAAGAAAAAAAGATAAATTATGTTTTGTTAAGATTTGTTAATATTAGTTACTTTGTTCAACATTATATGCTCTGGGAACCAAATGGAATTTTTCACTTCTTCACTTTATTTTCCACTTATCAATCAACCTCCTTGTTAATTATTAGACTTAATAAACAAAAAGTCTACAAACAACTTTCCCACTTCTACAGGAAGAAACATTTTTTGTTCACTTACATTGATTACATATGGAAGTTGTGTGAATTTAGAAAATATAAAAAGAAACATTAATGATCAACATGGTTTTAAAGAATATCCACTGCATCTGCCATCTAATTATTTAAAACATTATTACTAAGTTTTTAGAAGTTCTATCATTAATTTTGAATTAAATGTATCTAGTTTAAGATAAGGAAATGGAGTAATCTTCATTATCGCTAAGTTAAAATCTGTATACTTGGTTGCTAAAACTCAAGGTTCATGGTTCAGTTTATGTCGTTTCTTAGTCCCAATCCTTGTTCTGCAGTGATAAGACTTTTCTTATGGCTTGTCATGGTCAGTGTTATGGACTGAATATGCATGCCCCTTCTCTCCCCATACCAATTCATACGTTGAAGCCCTAACTCCCATTGCTGCTGTATTTGGAGATAAGGCCTCTAAAGGAAGTAATTCAGGTCACAAAGGTGGGATCCTGAACTGACAAGGTTAGTGTCCTTATAAGAAAAGACACCAGAGGGGGTGGAGCCAAGATGGCCAAATAGGGACAGCTCCAGTCTACAGCTCCCAGCCTGAGCCACACAGAAGATGGGTGATTTCTGCATTTCTGTTTGAGGTACTGGTTTCATCTCACTAGGGAGTGCCAAACAGTGGACGCAGGACAGTCGGTGAAGCACACTGTGAGGGAGCTGAAGCAGGGCGAGGCATTGCCTCACTCGGGAAGCCCAAGGGGTCAGGGAGTTCCCTTTCCTAGTCAAAGAAAGGGGTAACAGACGGCACCTGGAAAATCGGGTCAGTCCCATCCTAATACTGCGCTTTTCTAATGGGCCTGGAAAATGGCACACTAGGAGATTGTGTCCTGCACCTGGCTTGGAGGGTCCTATGCCCACGGAGTCTCGCTGATTGCTAGCACAGCAGTCTGAGATCAAACTGCAAGGCGGCAGCAAGGCTCGGGGAGGGGCCATTGCCCAGGCTTGCTTAGGTAAACAAAGCAGCCAGGAAGCTCAAACTGGGTGGAGCCCACCACAGCTCAAGGAGGCCTGACTGCCTCTGTAGGCTCCACCTCTGGGGGCAGGGCACAGACAAACAAAAATTCAGCAGTAACCTCTGCAGACTTAAATGTCCCTGTCTGACTGACAGCTTTGAAGAGAGTAGTGGTTCTCCCAGCACTCAGTTGGAGATCTGAGAACTGACAGACTGCCTCCTAAAGTGGGTCCCTCACCCCCAAGCAGCCTAACTGGGAGGCACCCCCCAGTAGGGACAGGCTGACACCTCACTCGACCGGGTACTCCTCTGAGACAAAACTTCTAGAGGAGCTATCAGACAGCTGAATTTGTGGTCTCACGAAAATCCGCTGTTCTGCAGCCACCGCTGCTGACACCCAGCCAAACAGGGTCTGGAGTGGACCTCTAGTAAACTCCAACAGACCTGCGGCTGAGGGTCCTGTCTGGTAGAAGGAAAACTAACAAACAGAAAGGACATCCACACCAAAAACCCATCTGTACATCATCATCATCAAAGACCAAAAGTAGATAAAACCACAAAGATGGGGAAAAAACAGAGCAGAAAAACTGGAAACTCTAAAAAGCAGAGCACCTCTCCTCCTCCAAAGGAACGCAGTTCCTCAC
>NW_026652286.1:7304973-7321050 GCF_009828535.3 Hylobates moloch | reverse complement strand
ATTGTGCACATGTACCCTACAACCTAAAGTATAATAATAAAAAAAAAGAAAAGACACCAGAGAGTTCACTTCTTCTTTCTCTCAGCCTGCATTCAGGGAAAGGCTGCTTGAGGACACAGCAAGAAGGCATCCATCTGTAAGCCAGGGAGAGAGCCCTCACCAGAAACTGAATCTGCTGTCACTGTGATTATGGACTTCCAGCCTCCAGAATTATGAGAAATAATGTTTATGTTACCCTGTCTGTGATATTTTCTGACAGCACTAATAGAATAATACAGCCTGGAAGGCAATAAAAATACTGGGCATAATTAAGTTCTGAGAAAATGCATCTTTATTTTTCAGTGTAAGCCAACCAAGATTGCTAAATAAAAGGCACATTCATAGGAAACACTGATTTGGCCATATTAGTGGCTAGCTGCCAACAGTTAACTTAGGGCTTCCAGTAACCACACTCTAGTCTCTCATTTCTTGCTTGAGCAGGGTATAATACAACCATTTCTCCCTTCTCTTATTGGTACATGCCTGTTCCCACTCTATTACCTTCCCTAGCATTGAATATATGCTGTTGTCAAGTGATTAGCCATAATGTCTCTTGCACTTCAGGCTTGCATTATAAATCATGACAATTTCCTTATGCTTCACAGTGCAAGGTTATTATGCAGTTGGACTACAATAGTTGATGTTATTAATTCATTATCACTTACACCCGTTTGTCTTCAGGGGACACTGAAAAATCCAATGTAGCACTCAGGTGCCAGATTTCCATGCTGGATTTTGAACACTACAACTCTGTTCCAATTAGCTCAGCCCCATGCAGCTCCTGCCTCCTGCATCCCAGTGTGGATAGCCTCACATCCCAACTCTTAACATTCTACAGAATGTCCTTATATATAGCAGTGAAGGCCCAGTGATCTTCAGTTCTTATCCTGCAGAATTTTTTGGATCAAATTTGTTTTTCTTATTTATTTTTAAATTGACAAATAATAACTGCATATATTTATTGTAAACATGTTTTTAAATGTGTATACATTGTAGAATGGTTACATTGAGCTAATTTACAAATGCATTACCTTACACACTAACTATTATTTTTATGGTGAGAACAGGTAAAATCTACTCTTTCAGCAAATTTCAAAACTATAATACATGATTATTAACCATGGTAACTGTATTGTCAAACAGATCTAGGATTTATTATTTTTATCTAACTGAAATTTTGTATCATTTGACCAACATCTCTCCAATTAACTCCATAATTGATCAAAATTTTTATTGTGCTACTTACCCTACAATCTAAGGTTAATAGTAGAACCGTGGTTCTCAAGTGGGTCCTAGATCATAAACATTACAATCAATCACCTGGTAAATTATCAGAGATCCACCATCTTGTGTCCCACCTAAACAACTGATTCTACAACTCTGTGGTGTTTTCATTCACCAGGCTCTAAATACTCTTTCTGTAGAATTTGCAAAGTGACATTTCTTACCCATTTGAGCAGGGTATAATACAGCACTGTGAGCACAGAATGAAACCTGTGTTTTCATTCAGCCTGTTCCAAACATCTTTTGTAGAATTTGAGAAGTGATATTTCCGAGCCTATTGAGATTCTAATCTCTATTGAAATTCTAATCTATATTGAATTTTCATTCTAATCTATATTGAAACTTGAGAACCACTTGCCTGGTGACAAACTGACCCCTGGATAGTGCAATAGCCACATTGGATGACTGTTTCCTATATTTACTCCCATTAAGGGGTCAAGCAGCCATTCTAGTCTACTTTATTATTCTCATTTTCATTTGATATCTGGACTTACTCTCAGTCCTTTAATACCAGCAATTAGGAAGAGACCAACCCTATATACTAGGTAGTTGACTGGGAATTCCTCGCAGGCATCTGAAAATCCCCATCTTAGAATTATTCTTTCATTTCCTATAGTTTTTGCCTCCCAATGGGCTGACATTCCCTACTGGCATCCCTTTTTCATCTCACCTGAGCCATCATTATCAACAATTTTCAAAACACCCAAGTTAACTAATCAATGTCTCAAGTTTGGGTTCTCTCTCTCTCTCTCACTCTCTCCGAAGAAATAACGATATTTCTAACCAATTGAAGGGCAGAGAGCTTTTTCTATTCTCTGTCTTCCTTTCTCTAAAGTAGTAAAACTAAGGAATCTGTTATCTTAACATTGGTAGGGATACAAAGCAACTATGTTCAAAACAAGTTTATGCAGATTCCTAAAC
Source organism: Hylobates moloch (assembly GCF_009828535.3). NCBI lineage: Eukaryota > Metazoa > Chordata > Mammalia > Primates > Hylobatidae > Hylobates > Hylobates moloch. The sequence continues at coordinate 7,318,806 of NW_026652286.1, read as the reverse complement.
CATTTATTCCATAATAGTTACCTGCCAAGCAGTATGCTCAAAATTTTAGAAATATTTATCTCACTTAAACATTGGTGTTCATAGAGTAACAACTTGTAATTGTTACATTTTCAATAGCAAATAGTAGTTAAATATTAGCGACTTCATATGGTTCAATCAAAATACTATTTTTTTATCTCTCACTGATAGTTCAGACAACAGTGGTTAGAGAGTATGAGTAGTTTTATATAAAGAGCTTTACATGACAAGTAGAAGTGAATAAGCAGCAAAATAAACTTTTTGGAGCCATATTTTTTGGAACTCTAACTTTGAAAGATGCAGATAAATTCTGAGACATTATTGGTGCTCCGGTCACTTATTTTTGATTCTATGAGCAGGCAGCCTTGAATTTTACAAACAGATTAAAATGGCCCTTGGAAAATAAATATGGGTTGTGTAGATGGTTGTGCCTTTAAAAATACAGTGGTTGAACCAGTTTACAGTTAGGTTGGCACATGTATACATATGTAACTAACCTGCACATTGTGCACATGCACCCTAAAACTTAAAGTATAATTAAAAAAAAGAAAAAAAATACAGTGGTTGAATCAGCGCTATTTATTTGTTAAATATTAATTATTTGCTCTAAACCAAAAATAGTAATGTTATTTCCAATGCCAGTGGTTACTGGAATGGGAATATGACCTAATTTGGCTAGTAAGGCAAAATGGAATTATCTGCTAGGTATTTTTCCACATTCTTAAGAAAGAGACAGAAAATGAAATGGGCCCTTTTCTTTCCTTTGGACATTGAAAGATATGGGGGTGCTGTAGACCTCTTGCTACTGATATGACTGTACAAGATATCCAAAAAGAATACAGATTATATGGGAGGAAAAAGTCTGGATCTTGGTATGATTGAACTATTAGATCAACTAATCTTGAGGCCAGACTTGTATCTAGAGTTTTAGTGCTTTTTGTTTTTGTTTTGTTTAGGAATCGTTACTTTCTCATTTATTACTAAACTCCAAATAATAATTAGACAAGTAATTGGTGTAATGTGTCTGCATCCTTTATAGGTAAATAAAATGTTTCCAAAAGGCCATTTTACAACAATAAAAGAAACAACAGTGCATCGCATACTTGAAGATTGCTAAGAGAGAAGATTTTAAGTGTTCTTACCACACACAAAAAATGATAAGGATATGTGATAATGCATGTGTTAATTACTTTGACTGAGCCGTTCCACAATGTACACATACTTTCTTTTTGTCCTTTTTTTTTTTACTTTTATTAATCAAAAGAAAGCTAGGGCTTCTTTTGTTTTCTTTAAAAATGTATACATATTTTAAAACATCGTGCTGGGTTTTTTTTCTTTAAAAATGTGTACACATTTTAAAATGTCACATTGTACAACATAAATACATACAATTTTAATTTGTTAATTTTTTCATAATCTTTTATTTTTCTTTGTTATTTTTTATTTTTTAATTTCTTTTTATTATACCTTAAGTTCTGGCATACATGTGCAGAACGTGCAGGTTTGTTACATAGGTATGCATGTGCAATGGCGGTTTTCTGCACCCATCAACCTGTCATCTACATTAGGTATTTCATCTAACGTTATCCCTCCCCTTGTCACCTACATGCCCACAGGCCCCAGTGTGTGATGTTCCCCTCCCAGTGTCCATATGTCCTCATTGTTCAACTCCCACTTATGAGTGAGGACCTGATTGCCCTGGCCAGAACTTCCAATGAGGAGGTTGGTTTTCTGTTCCTGTGTTAGTTTGCTGAGGAGGATGGCTTCCAGCTTCATCCATGTCCCTGCAAAGGACATGAACTCATTCTTTTGCATGGCTGCATAGTGTTCCATGGTATATATGTGCCATATTTTCTTTATCCAGCCTAACATTAATGGGCATTTTTGTTGATTCCAAGTCTTTGCTGTTGTAAATAGTGGTGCAATAAACATACCTGTGCATGCGTCTTTATAGTAGGATGATTTATAATCCTTTGGGTATATACCCAGTAATGGGATTGCTGGGTCAAATGATATTTCTGGATCTAGATCCTTGAGGAATCGCCATACTGTCTTCCACAATGGTTGAACTAATTTATGCTACCATCAACAGTGTAAAAGCATTCCTATTTCTCCATACCCTCTGTAGCATCTGTTGTTTTCTTACTGTTTAATGATGGCCAGTCTAACTGGCATGAGATGGTATCTCATTGTGGTTCTGATTTGAATTTATCTAATGACTAGTGATGATGAGCTTTTTTTCATGTTTGTTGGCCACATAAATGTCTTCTTTTGAGAAATATCTGTTCAGATCCTTCGCCCACTTTCTGATGTTTTTTTTTTTTTTCTTTTAAATTTGTTTAAGTTCCTTGTGGAGTCTGGATATTAGCCCTTTGTCAGATGGACAGATTGCAAAAATTTTCTCCCATTCTGTAGGTTGCCTGTTCACTCTGATGGTAGTTTCTTTTGCTTTGCAGAAGCTCTTTAGTTTAATTAGATCCCATTTGTCAATTTTGGCTTTTGTTGCCATTGGTTTTGGTGTTTTAGTCATGAAGTCTTTGCCCATGCCTATGTCCTGAATGGTGTTGCCTAGGTTTTCTTGTAGGGTTTTTATGGTTTTAGGTCTCACGTTTAAGTCTTTAATCCAATTTAAGTTAATGTTTGTATGAGGTGTAAGGAAGGGGTCCAGTTTCAGCAGTTTCAGTTTTCTGCATACAGCTAGCAAGTTTTTCCAACACCATTTATTAAATAAGGAAGCTTTCCCCATTGCTTGTTTTTGTCTGGTTTGTCAAAGATCAGATGGTTGTAAATGTGTGGGTTACTTCTGAGGCCTCTGTTCTGTTCCATTGCTCTATATATCTGTTGTGGTACCAGTTCCATGCTGTTTTGGTTGCTGTAGCCTTATAACGTGATGCTTCCAGCTTTGTTTTTTGCTCAGGATTGTCTTGGCTATTATGGCTCTTTTTTGGTTTCATATGAAATTTAAACTAGTTTTTATCTAATTCTGTGAAGAAAGTCAGTGGTAGCTTGATGGGAATAGCATTGAATCTATAAATTACTTTGGGCAGTGTGGTCATTTTCATGATATTAATTCTTCCTATCCATGAGAATGGAATGTTTTTCCATTTGTTTATGTCCTCTCTTATTTCCATGAGCAGTGGTGTGCAGTTCTCCTTGAAGAGGCCCTTCACATCCCTTGTAAGTTTTATTTCTAGGTAATTTATTCTCTTTGTGGCAATTGTGAGTGGGTGTTTGCTCATGATTTGGCTCTCTGTCTATTATGGGTGTATAGGAATGCTTGTGATTTTTGCACATTGATTTTTGTATCCTGAGACTTTGCTGAAGTTGCCTAACAGCTTAAGGAGTTTTGGGGTTGAGATGATGGGGTTTTCTAAATATACAATCATGTAATCTGCAAACAAAGATAATTTGACTTCCTCTCTTCCTATTTGAATACCCTTTCTTTCTTTTTCTTACCTGATTGCCTGGCCAGAACTTCCAATACTATGTTGAATAGGAGTGGTGAGAGAGGGCATCCTTGTCTTGTGCTGGTTTTCAAAGGGAATGATTCCAGCTTTTGCCCATTCAATATGATATTGGCTGTAGGTTTGTCATAAATAGCTCTTATTATTTTGATATACGTTCCATCAATACCTAGTTTATTGAATTTTTTTAACCTGAAGGAGTGTTGAATTTTATCAAATGCCTTTCTGCATCTATTGAGATAATCATGTGGTTTTTGTCATTGGTTCTGTTTATGTGATGGATTATGTTTGTTGATTTGCGTATGTTGAACCAGACTTGCATCCCAGGGTTGAAGCCAACTTGATCATGGTGGATAAGCTTTTTAATGTGTTGCTGGGTTGCTGGATTCAGTTTGCCGGTATTTTATTGAGGATTTTTGTATCAATGTTCACCAGGGATACTGGCCTGAAATTTTCTTTCTTTGCTGTGTCTCTGCCAGGTTTTAGTATTGTGATGATGTTGGTCTCATAAAATGAGTTAGAGAGGAATCCCTCTTTTTCCATTGTTGGAAATAGTCTCAGAAGGAATGGCACAAACTTCTCTTTGTACCTCTGGTAGAATTAGGCTGTAAATCCTGTAAATCCATCTGGTCCTGAGGTTTTTTTTTTTTTTTTTTTTTTGATTGGTACGATATTAACTACTGCCTCAATTTCAGAACTTGTTATTTATCTATTCAGGGATTCGACTTCTCCCTGGTGTAGTCTTGGGAGGGTGTATGTGTCCAGGAATTTATCCCTTTCTATTTTCTAGTTTATTTGCATAGAGGTGTTTATAGTATTCTCTGATAGTAGTTTGTATTTCTGTGGGATCAGTGGTGATATCCCTTTTATCAGTTTTTATTGTGTATATTCGATTCTTCTCTCTTTTCTTCTTTATTATTCTGGCTAGTGGTCTATCTATTTTGTTAATCTTTTTTTTTTTTTTTTTTTTTTTTTAAAGAAAACAGCCCCGGGATTGATTTTTTGATGGGTTTTTTGTGTCTCTGTCTCCTTTAGTTCTGCTCTGATCTTAGTTGTTTATTGTATTCTGCTAGCTTTTGAATTTGTTTGCTCTTGCTTCTCTAGTTCATTTAATTGTGATGTTAGGGTGTTGATTTTAGATCTTTCCTGCTTTCTCCTGAGGGCATTTAGTGCTATACATTTCCCTCTAAACACTGCTTTAGCTGTGTCCCAGATATTCTAGTACATTGTGTCTTTATTTTCATTGGTTTCAAATAACTTATTTACTTCTGTCTTCATTTCGTTATTTACCCAGTAGTTATTCAGGAGCAGGTTTTTCACTTTCCATGTTGTTGTGTGGTTTTGAGTTTCTTAATTCTGAGTTCTAATTTCATTGCACTGAGGTCTGAGACACAGTTTGTTATGATTTCCATTATTTTGCATTTGCTGAGGAGTGTTTTACTTCCAAATATGTGGTTGATTTTAGTATTAATAAGTGTGATGTGGTGCTGAGAAGAATTTGTTGATTTGTGGTGGAGAGTTCTGTAGATGTCTATTAGGTCTGGTTGGTGCAAAGCTGAGTTTCAGTCCTGGATATCCTTGTTAATCTTCTGTCTTGTTGATCTGTCTAATATTGACAGTGGGATGTTATAATCTCCCATTATTATTGTGTGGGAGTATAAGTCTCCTTGTAGGCCTCTCAGGACTTGCTTTATGAATCTGGGTATTCCTGTATTGGGTGCATATTTACTTAGAATAGTTAAATCCTCTTGTTGAATTAATCCCTTTACCATTATCTAATGCCTTTCTTTGTCTTCTTTGATCTTTGTTGATTTAAAGTCTGTTTTATCAGAGACTAGGATTGCAACCCTTGCTTCTTTTTGCTTTCCATTTGCTTGGTAAATCTTCCTCCATCCCTTTATTTTGAGCGTATTGTGTGTTTTTTCACATGAGATGGGTCTCCTGAATACAGCACACATACAGTTCTTGACTATCCAATTTGCCAGTCTGTGCCTTTTAATTGGAGCATTTGGCCAGTTTACATTTAAGTTTAATAACGTTATGTGTAAATTTGATCATGTCATTATGATGCTAGCTGTTATTTTGCCCGTTAGTTGATGCAATTTCTTCATAGTGTCAATGATCTTTACATTTGGGTTTCTTTTTGCAGTGGCTGCTGCCAGTTTTTCCTTTCCACATTTAGTGCTTCCTTCAGGAGCTCTTGTAAGAAAGGCTTGGTGGTGACAAAATCCCTCAGCATTTGCTTGTCTGTAAAGGATTTTATTTCCCTTTCATTTATGAAGCTTAGTTTGGGTGGTATGAAATTCTATTTTGAAAATTCTTTTCTTTAAGAATGTTGAATATTGGCCCCCACTGTCTTCTGGCTTGCAGGGTTTCTGCAGAGAGATCCCCTGTTAGTCTGATGGGCTTCCTTTGTGGGTAACCTTTTTCTCTGGCTGCCCTTAATTTTTTTTTTTCCTTCATTTCAACCTTGGTGAATCTGACGATTATGTTTCTGGGGGTTGCTTTTCTTGAGGAGTATCTTTGTGGTGTTCTCTGTATTTCTAGAATTTGTATGTTGGCCTGTCTTGCTAGGTTGGGGAAGTTCTGGATAATATCCTGAATTGTGTTTTCCAACTTGATTCCATTCTCCCTGTCACTTTCAGGTATACCAATCAAACATAGGTTTGGTCTTTTTACATAATCCCATATTTCATGGAGGCTTTGTTCATTCTTTTCATTCTTTTTTCTCTAATCTTTTCTTCACATTTTATTTCAATAAGTTGATTTTCAATCTCTGATAGCCTTTCTTCTGCTTGATCCATTTGGCTATTGATACTTGTGTCTGCATCACAAAGTTCTTGTGCTGTGTTTTTCAGCTCCATCAGGTCATTTATGTTCTTCTCTAAACTGGTTATTCTAGTTAGTAATTCCTCTAACCTTTTATCAAGGTTCTTAGCTTCCTTGCGTTGGGTTAGAACATGCTCCTTTAGCTCGGAAGAGTTTGTTATTATCCACATTCTGAAGCCTATTTCTGTCAATTCATCAAACTCATTCTCCGTCCAGTTTTGTTCCCTTGTTGGTGAGGAGTTGTGATCCTTTGGAGGAGAAGAGGCATTTCTGTTTTTTGGAATTTTCAGCCTTTTTGTGCTGGTTTTTCCTCATCTTTGTGGATTTATCTACCTTTGGTCTTTGCTGTTGGTGATCTTCGGGTGGAGTTTTTGTGTGGTCATTCTTTTTGTTGATGTTGTTATTGATTTCTGTTTGTTAGTTTTTCTTCTAACAGTCAGCACTCTCTTCTGTAGGTCTGCTGGAGTTCGCTGGGGGTCCACTCCAGATCTTGTTTACCTGGGTATCACCAGCAGAGGCTGCATAACAGCAAAGACTGCTGCCTGCTCCTTTCTCTGGAAGCTTCCTCCCAGAGAGGCACCCACCAGATCCCATGTATGAGATCTCTGTTGACCCCTGCTGGGAGGTTTCTCCTTGTCAGGAGGCACAGGGGTCAGGACCCACTTGAGGAGGCAGTCTGTCCCTTAGCAGACCTGCAGCGCTGTGCTGGGAGATCTGCTGCTCTCTTCAAAGCCAGCGGGCAGGAACGTTTAGGTCTGCTGAAGTTGTACCCACAGCTGCCCCTTCCCCCTGGTGCTCTGTCCCAGGGAGATGGGAGTTTTATCTATAAGCCCCTGACTGAGGCTACTGCCTTTCTTTCAGAGATGCCCTGCCCAGAGAGGAGGAATCTGGAGAGGCAGTCTGGCTACAGTGGCTTTGAGGAGCTGTGGTGGGCTCCACCCAGTCCAAACTTCCCAGTGGCTTTGTTTACACTCTGACCAGGAAAACCACCTACTCAAGCCTCAGTAATGGCAGACCCACCTCCCCCAACCAAGCTGGAGCCCCGGGTGGACGTCACACTGCTGTGCTGGCAGCGAGAATTTCAAGCCAGTGGATCTTAGCTTGCTGAGCTCTGTGGGGGTACGATCCGCTGAGCAAGACACCTTGGCTCTCTGACTTCAGCTCCCTTTCCAGGGGAGTGAACAGTTCTGTCTCGCTGGCTTTCCAGGTGCTATTGGGGTATGGTGAAAAAAAAAAACCCTCCTGCAGCTAGCTCAGTTTCTGCCTAGTCAGCCCCGGTTTTGTGCTTGAAACTCAGGGCCCTTGTGGTGTAGGCACCTGAGGGAATCTCCTGGTCTGTGGGTTGTGAAGACCATGGGAAAAGCGTAGTATCTGGGTCAGATAGAACTGTCCCTCACAGCACGGTCCCTCATGGTTTCCCTTGGCTAGGGGAGGGAGTTCCGCGACCCTTTGTGCTTCCTGGGTGAGGCAATGCCCCAACCTGCTTCTGCTTGCCTTCCGAGGGCTGCACCCACTGTCTAACTGGTCCCAATGAGATGAACTGGCTACCTCAGTTGGAAATTCAGTAATCACCTGCCTACTACGTTGGTCTTGCTGGGAGCTGTAGACCGGAGCTGTTCCTATTTGGCCATCTTGCTCAGGAATCTAATTTTTTAATTTAAAAAACAAATGAAAACAGCAAAAAAGAAAGAAAAAAACAAACTGTTTCCCAGCTACTCGGGAGGCTGAGGCAGGAGAATCGCTTGAATCCAGGAGGGGGAGGTTGCAGCGAGCCAACATCATGCCACTGCACTCCAGCCTGGCAATAGAGTGAGACTCTGTCTCAAAAAAATAATAATAATAATAATAAAGTATATGCTTAAGTAAGTGGATTGTCCTTTTCAGCCAGCATCTGTCATTAGGACCCTGGCGATCCCACGTTGCCAGCCACACTCGCCCCTCACCTTCCACCAGAGTTTTAGTTTTTAATTAGTATTTTCTTTTCCCTGCTACTGCAAACAAACTCATTTAAAAGGAACAGACTTTTTTTGTACTTTCGTACTTTTTAAAAAATTTTTTTTAATAGTAGAGACAGGGTTTCACCATGTTGGCTAGGCTGGTCTTGAACTGTTGACCTCATGATCCACCTGCCTCAGCCTCCCAAAGTGCTGGGATTACAGGCATGAGCCACCGTGCACTACCAGATTGTTTTGTTTTTTATCCAGATTGTTTTTAATCCATTAGAATTACTTAGGAATTGTCTCATTTCTAAATGGTACTTAAGTACTATGACTGGGTATTAAATATGACACACCCTGAGGACCCTGGTGAGTTGAAATTATGTATGCCAGAATCTGGTCTTTGGAGGAAGGCAGATCTCATTTCCACACCAGTCTCTTCATTTACTGGCTTTGCGACCTTGTATACATCATTTAATACCTTTCTGAGTCACCAATTTTCTGCAAACTTGGGTGATGAGACTCTACAAATTTTTAAAAATAAAATTTTAGACTACTAAATTAAAAGTTAAAGATATATAAAACAATATTAATATATTTAGTATTGTGTCTGTCATAAAAGAGAATTGCAGTAGATATGATTTTTTTGCAGGTTCCTCTTGTTTTGTATTGTTTTACGTGGTGTGTGTTAACATTTTAACATTTATATCTGATCTGACTGGATAGAAGGCTCAGAAGATTAGGAGTATCCAATAGACTTAAAAGGAATGAAATAATTTATCATAAAAATCAAAGGATAAAAATCTTTACAAGCAGTCAACAACCAAGAACGTTAGTAGGATGACATAATTAATAGGAATAGAACTGTTTTAATTCTCAGATATCAACTTTAACCTGGCATCTTCAGGCAAAAATAGTGAAGTCAGAATGGAAATTTTCTAGCACCAACAGAGAACTGTCAGTCATGATAAATTGAAAACACTTAAGAAAAATATGTTTAATATATTTCTATTTTGGATAGCTCAAAGACCAAATACAGATGTCTTAAAGGTGATGGATTTTGAATAAGAGCTGATATGATCTAATATATCAAGCACAGTCATGTGTCACATAGAGATGTTTTTATCAATGCTGAACCGCATGTAAGATGGTGGTCCCATAAGATTGTAATGGAGCTGGAAGATGACTATCACCTAGTGATGTCATAGCCTTCCTAACATTGTAGCACAAAATACTAGTCAAATATTTGTGGTGCTGTTGGTATAAACTAACCTTCTATGCTGCTAGTTGTATAAGAGTACAGCACATTCTGTACAGTACATGATACTTGAAAATAAATGACTATGTTACTGGTTTATTCATTTACTATACTATGCTTTGTAGTTAATATTTTAAAGTATCATCTTTCTACACACAAATATATAGATATACATGTATATATGTGTCAATATGCTTTATAATTTAACTATATATTTATATAAACTACATATTTATGTAAACAGAAATATATAAATGTATAAGTTTATAATTATATTTGTATATATTTATATAGCTATATATTTATATAATTTAACTATAAATATATATAAATTAACTATAAAATAGCCTAACCAGGTCATTCAGGTTTTGATTTATTCAAAAATATTTCCCTAAGGATTTACTTTCATTCAGGTATATGCAAAACGATAAAAAACAAGAAAAGACAAATGCAATGATTCCTTCGATTCTCTACTGACTTGTTCTAAACTACGAACACCCATGGGGTCATTAAAGTATTAGGCAGTGAATACCATTCAAAACTAATGTACACCTCATTTATTAAATCAATTTTGTCTTCTTGGCAATGATTAGAGGACTGAACAGGGTGAACTGTGTTATGGAGGGAAGGAAATGCTACTTTAGTGCACAGAACTGAGTCAGTTGCCATGATAGCAAATAATATCACATTAACAAGATTTTGGAGATGTAATTAGGTGATAGATGGATGGAAAAAAGACAGGTGGTAGAAGGATGTGAAGGACACATTTCATTGATTTGCTTACTCTTCCCAAATCTGGTTAGTTCATTAACTGCCTAAATCATCAACTTATCATTAATGGGAAGAGAGGTAATCAAAAATATCACAATTCAGATAAAACTACTCTCTTCTCAAATGATGCCCTCTTGAAACCAGTAGGTGTCATACAAAAAAAAACAATGTATCACAAATGCCTCGGCAGCGGCAGCTTCTATTCTTTCATTGGGAAATGGGTAAAGAATAGCCAATTGTCACATCTCTATTTTTTTTTTTCTGGGTCCAAGAAGCATAGCATTTTGAAATCACTCCCACCATGGCTTAACCTCAGTTTATTGACAAGGCAGTATTATGGAATAGATTCTAACAGGAATGGGAGTTTCCCCATCACTCCAGATTCTTGTAACACTTTGCCAAACATAGCCACCTGCTGGAATGGCAAGGCTGCTGCCCTGTTTTAAAAGAGAAGGCCCAGATGTGTAGATGAGAGCTTCATTTTCTTGTTTCCAAGTGGAAACCGCTGTTAATCTGTCCAATTGCTAATTTCACCTGGTTAAGTGAGTTTGGCTAGGGTCTTCAGTAAGACTCGACTTGTGGTATTCACAATATTTGAGGATTTTGTATATATAAAATATAACCTTCTTAATTTTCCACTCCTATCAGCTATGGATCTTTTTTCATTTTTAGTTGTTAGCTGTAACTAGTTATGATACTGTTTTCATACAATGCCTTTTTTTTCTGGTGTAGTTTTTTTTGGTACCCTTGGCAAACCTCAAAATTTTATACATTAAAAATATATTTGTGTAATTAAACACAAATATATTTAAAGTGTATATTAATGTATATATTTTATGTACAGAGTACATTAATGTATATATTTTATACACATATATAATGTATATATTAATAAAAATAACAAGATTCAGTTTATATATTATCTGTGTTTTTCAGTTGGCTGGATATAACTTACATGACTTTATTAGCTCTGTTAATAACAATTAGAGATCACTTTCACATTTGAAGGCAAGAGCTAAATTGGCCAAATATAAAAGACACATGTGCTAAAACAAATATTTAGAAAAAGATTCTTCCCCATTGATAAACTCACTAAAGTTGAGGTTGTAATCACAATTTGGGAGTTAATTTATTTTTAATAGCTGATACTTCCATTTCTCTGTTCAAAATGATTGTCAGAATAAAACCCATAATCCAAAATGTCTGGAAATAAAGACCATTTTCAGTGTCCTCCAGCTGTATTATGAAAGGAGGTACTTCTTTTCTTCCTTGGGCTCAGATTTCAAAAAGGAGATTAGTGCAAAATCAATTTATAAAGCATCTAAAGTGTTCTAACAATCATATCTCCATTCCGGTGAATTGAGTAAATGCATTCATCTCTCTACTGAGATGTTTTTACTATAATGAAAAACCCAATGAAATGTTTCCCTATTAGGTCTATTATTCATCCCTTCTGTTCTGCCTCCCTTTAAAACAGTAACCGAAAGGGCATAGTGAAGATCCAATTTTTGTTTTGCCTTATAATGTCATGTTAATCAACTCACTATCCATATGCAGTGGGTTGTGGATGCTTGGCACACTTATTATGTTTTGTCTTACTTGGAGTCTTTCTGGGATGTGTGTTTTTGGATTTTTTTTCACAGCATTAAACTAATTATTGAGAAGGAAGTAAAGTTTTAAAATCTCCATGGACATTAGTTAACCCAATCCTAATTCTGTATGTATTTTGGCATGAAGTGTCACCATAGAAAATGATGTCAGGCTGTATGTTTTTCAAAAGGCACTTTATAATTAGCTGCCTATTTATGAGACTGAGCCTATGAGTTGGTGGTGGCCACCAGGCATATGCCTTCCTGCTTTTGCTGGAGAACTTCTTTAAATGAGTCTTTTTTTTTTTTTTTTTTTTTTTTTTTTTATAAAACTTAACTTAAAGGTACAGAATTTAAATTAAATGAGAGAACACCTAACTTCCATTTCTCAAATGCAAATATTCAGATGCAGCATAGTCTTCTTATTTTTCTTTTACAATTATTTTATTATAGTATATTTTATGTTGCTTTTTTATATGATTATTTATTTACTTCATATTTTTTTCCTTAGGTAGACAAAGATTTAGGAACAAAGACAGTTTTATCTTAATTTTTTACTTTTTCTTTCTGTGGTAAATACTCCAGTTACATAAATACAATTTTCATATCTCTCTTTGAACTGAAACCTCTATTCTAAAGTTTCTGGGAGCCATCCATTACTGTATAAGCCATCCATTACTGTATGAAAAAACTTTGGTTTAAAAGGAACTTCATAAAGTCTATAGGGTGTGAATTCTTAAAACTGTGAAAATGGAAGCAATCTAGATATCAATCTGTTTCTGAAACAGTTTGGATACATAGCTACATAAAAGAAAGACATTTTGTAGAAATTGTTCTGTTAACTAGATACAGATTTGTGGTCCATTTCAGAGCCTTACTTACGGCTTTATGCAGAAAATACAAAATGTTGTGGAAGTACATGGGTATGTTGCACTATGTATTCTTGGACAAGAGGAAAAATTGCTCATTTTTCCTATGTTCAGAACAAACATTCGTTAACGCATTTTACCTTGTGCTTCTGGAATTCGTATAGATTGCTTAATGCATTTATATATTTAAATATTCAATTTTCTTTATGGAGGAATTTCCACTTTCTTGTTTAAACATGTTCTCTTAGAATTAAAATGCATAAGATAGAGTATTCTTGGCACTGGCATTTCAGAAGCAGCATATTTTTTTGCTTTTGCTTGTGGGAGTAAACAAAATAAAACACAAACAATATTTCTTAATTGATTCAGATGTTTCAAATGAAATCATTTCATCCTGCAATGTTCAGGATGGTTTGCGATCAAGACAAACTTGTCTCCTTTTCTCAGCACAGCATCTGAGTGCAGAGAACAGCTTTCCTATTAACTAAAGCTGACAATCACATTCTAGTGTTTTTATCTTTTTTTTCCCAGAGAGACCAGAGATACAGGGAATGGGAATTTCTCAGAATAAAGTTTGAAAGTGTACATCTTACGGTGACTGAGGCAGAGACAAAGGAAGAAGAATGCCAAAATTGGAGAAGTCTAACTAAACATTCAAATCAAACTGTTCATTTTATAGATGAGGCCTAAAGACATAGGTTGGAAAAGTGATTCCCAGCAAATGGGCTAGAACTCAGGTTTTCCATTATCTAGATTATACACCAAATTTCTCCATTTCTTTAATTTTTATAAGACACAATGCCTTGCAATGGAATAAAATAGTTTTACACTTCTTATTTGTTTAGGACCACACACATTTTTTAAAAATTTAATTTCGGCCGGGCGCGGTGGCTCACCCTTGTAATCCTAGCACTTCGGGAGGCCGAGGCAGGCGGATCACGAGGTCAGGAGATCGAGACCACGGTGAAACCCCGTCTCTACTAAAAATACAAAAAAAAATTAGCCGGGCGTGGTGGCGGGCGCCTGTAGTCCCAGCCACTCGGAGAGGCTGAGGCAGGAGAATGGCGTGAACCCGGGAGGCGGAGCTTGCAGTGAGCC
>NW_026652286.1:7190748-7304573 GCF_009828535.3 Hylobates moloch | reverse complement strand
TGTGTGCAACTTAGTCCCAAAGAAATTGGGACTAAGCTTATATTCTGTATTCAGGGATGATGTATTTTAATGTGTCAAGCCAAAAGCCTTACTAATGACAAGTTTCAACCAACAAAAGCCATTGTTCTGATTATCTGGGACATGGATAATGTCACCAAACATGCCAAATAGGTAGAATTCATTTCCATTAAAAAAAAAATTCTTGCCAAATGGACAAAAACTGTTAAATCTTTTAAATTCTTTGAGAGCCATATGGCAAGATACCTGATAATCATCAAATTTTCAGACCCAGTAGTTTCATTATGATTCATCCAAAGGGACCAAAAGCTAAGAATATCAAAATATATTCCAAAAGAGGCTACTTGCTGCAGTGATATAGAACATAGCAAACCACAAGAAACAACATCAGTGGAGAATCATTTATTAACTCATGGTGTATCAAAAATATAGAGGGTTAGAGAGCATCACGGACTACGCAAGAGTACAGGTTCTAGAGTCCAAGCCATTAGTTTTTAATAATAACTCTACCACAGAATAACTCAAAAAGTCAGGTCAGATAATGTATACTTTCAGTTTTTCTGTAAAAAGGCGATTACGGTAGTGAAGGAGTCATAGAAAGTCCGTAGTAATGAAATGAGATGGATGCCTGAGAGGCTCGTAGACTTATGTATTGTATATCTAGCATGCAGTAGAAACTCAGTAAATGTTGGATACTTTATTATTTTGTGAATATTTAGTAAGACTGTACTCACAAAGACAATATAATTGAACTATACACTCTTTGTAAGACAAGGTTAAATGACAAGTTACAAATAGATACTGCGCGTTCTCAAAAAGTTAAGCACAGAATGACCATATGACCCAGCAATCACCCTCCTTGCTCCATACCCAAAAGAAATAAAATTCAAAAAAAGAGAAAAAAAAATTGTACTCAAAGGTTTCTAGCAGAATTTTTCACACTCATCAAAAGATGGAAACAGCCCAAATTTTTATTAACAATTGTGATATGTGTATACAATGCAATATTAGTCAACCATATAAAGCAGTGAAGTGCTGATACATATTAAAATGTGAACAAGGCCGGACGTGGTGGCTCACGCCTGTAATCCCAGCACTTTGGGAGGCCGAGGCGGGCAGATCATGAGATCAGGAGATCGAGACCATTCCGGCTAACACGGTGAAACCCCATCTCTACTAAAAATACAAAAAAAAAAAAAAAAAGCTGGGCGTGGTGGCAGGTGCCTGTACTCCCAGCTACTTGGGAGGCTGAGGCAGGAGAATGGCGTGAACCCGGGAGGGGGAGGATGCAGTGAGCCGAGATCGCGCCACTGCACTCCAGCCTGGGTGACAGAGCGAGACTCTGTCCCCCAAATAAATAAATAAATAAATAATAAATAAATAAATAAAATGTGAATGAACCTCAAAAACATTTTGCTAAGTGAAAGAGGTCAAACACAGAGAGTCACACATTGTGTGGTTCCATTTGTATGGAATATCAGAACAAGTTTTTCCATAGAGACAGAAAGCAGATTGGTGTTTACCAGCGGGTGGGGGTAGAGGGAATACAAGTGTATCATTTCCTAGGGCTGCTATCATAAATTACCACCAGCTGAGTAAGTTACACAATAAATATTTACTTTCACAATGAAGGTAAGAAGTCTGAAATCAAGATGTCAGTGGAAACATGTTTCCTCTGAAACCTGTAGCGGAATCCTTCCTTGCCTTCTAGTTTCTGCTGGTGTGCCAAGCGATCTTTGGAGCCCCTTGGCTCACAGCGGCATAACTCCAGTCTCTGACTTTGTAGTCACGGGGCATACTCCTAGTGCATCTCTGTCTTCACATGGCTGTCTTCTTATTAGAACACTAGTCATACTGAATTAATATCCCACTCCCCTACCCCAACTCCTCCAGGATAACCTCATTTCAAGGAATCCCATCTGCCTTAAGTCTATTTACAAATAAGGTCATATTCTGATGTTCCAGGGCTTAGGATCTTAACATATCTTTTTTTTTTTTTTAGTGAGACACGATTCAATCCATAACAGAGAAATATCTCCTTATTGGAAACAAAGTTTTATTTTGATATGATTAAAATATTTTGGAACTAGAAAGTAGCAGTGATTGGACAATGTTGGAAAGATATTAAATGCCACTGAATTGTTCATTTAAAATGGTAATTTCATGTTAGGTGTATTTCACCTCAATTAAAGAATGGAACATGTCTTATAATTGTAAATTACACGAGAACATACTTATGTTGGAAGTGAACAAAAGTTTTTATTTTAAAAAGTAGAATAACTCTCAGGGGAAACTAAGTTTTTATATATTTTAATACCTTCATGGTAATTTTAATTATATAAAGAATACCCTCAAAACATAGCCAAGATGAGTGAAGATAGAAAAGGAAATGCTAAGGCATCTTAAAGTAGAATAAATTTTGAGATCCTCGGATATGCAGAAGAAGACAGAGGTGTGTGGGAAGTCTTGAACAGAAAGTTGTCAGCTCCAAGGAGACCTGGAACTTAAAAGAGAAACATGAGCCTGGAAAGAAACCCCTTGATTAGAAAGGTTTAGTCCTTTTAAGAACAGGGATGTGTGAAATTTATTATTCATCCCTTTATTATGTGAAACTCCAATGTTCAGTTTCACTCCATTACAAAAAGTTGCATTATGGATGAGGTTTATGGAAAATCTGAGAATAGAACCAAGAACAAAGAAGAGAGGAAGCAGAAGGAGTAAGATCAGGAGTGTGGTCAAGGACTAATTGTGACAGTGTAAGTATGAAAAAACAACAAGGGAAGCCACAAGAATATATAACCCCAAGAAGGCATGGTTATTGTGTTAGTTTGTTATGCATCGCTGTAAAGGAATGCCCAAGGCTGGCTAATTTCTAAAGAAATGGGGTTTCTCTGGTTCACGGTTCTGCAGACTATACAAGATGCATGGTGCCAACATCTGCTTCTCGTGAGGGCCCCAGGAAGTTTCCAGTCATGGTGGAAAGTGAAGTGGGAGCAGACATGTCACATAGTGAGAGAAGTAGGGAGTGTGGGGAGGCTCCAGGCTCTTTAAACAAAGAGCTCTCAGGGTAACTCATTACAATGGGGAGGAGCCAAGCCATTCATGAGGGCTCTGGCCTTGTGACTCAAACACCTACCACCAGGTCCCACCTCTCCTATGGGGGATCACATTTCAATGTAAAATCTGGAGGGAACAAAATATTCAAACCATATCAGCAGTCTTGGGAAGGGCTCTGTACCTCTGACAGGACATGGGAGGGTAGGGAAAAGAAGGTCCATTCATTTACAAAAGTACATGGTTTCGGGTTACAGCTGAGTTACATGGGAATACTACTGAATACAAATAAAAGATGGTTTTAAAACTATTCACACTATTCTATAGTATATTACTAAGTTAACCTTAGTATAAGAAAAATAGAAGGTAGGTTTTTGAAGTCTTTTCTTGCTGTTATTTTTTTGACTTTGGTGTTTGGAAAGAAAAGCAAAGTGGTGAACCATGGTTTAGGCTCTTATTTAAATTAAAAAAAATTGATTTCACAAATTCATGAAGTCTGAATGGCATGTGCTATTTGTAGGAGGCAAAGAATCATTTGTTCAGAATATTTTCAAGAAAATGGAAACCATTTACTAAAGTAAGACATTTTACAACAAATTCAAATATGCTTCTGTGGTTTTTTAAATAATTTCTTACTAGTGTAAATACTAATCTTCATATCATGGCTTTAAAAACCCAAACAACTGACTGTTAAAATACTTGGTTATAGAAACACAAAGTGTGCCACCTTCCATCTCCTTCCGGCTGGAAGCAATTTCTCAGCAATGTCTTCTTCTGAGAGATAGTTCCCTAGATTACAAATTGGTCGGGAATACAAGGACATCATGGAAGATGGAAAAAGTACTTGAATGTTGATGTCCTGATTCTGTCACCTAGACCCACAATTTTAACTCTCCTGTGTGTCAACTGCTGTATAAGGAACAGCCAGGGAGAAAAGCCACAGAAACCTCTTCAGCACTTCCATTTTGAGCCAATGTTCTCATCCAAAAAATGCTGTATATTGCCGAGTGGCATTTATTAAGTAGTAGTTCAGCTTCACACATGGAGGAAGATCTTATTTCTTTTGTGGAACATATGATTTCTTCTGAGATAGGGGTATTCATGCTTTGAGGTTCTCCAACACGGAACACATTATTTTGGATCATCTTTTACTCCTTTTAATAGATTCTGAGATGCAAGCACTGAAGGTTATCATCACAGTGCAAGGAGGAAGATGGAATTATTATGTAGCTTAAACAGAGCACAAAAAGCTGAGCAGAGCTAATCGGTTTCTTCAAGTTCAATTCCACTGTTTTCACATGAGTAACCTTTTAGCCTAAGGCTCATTGGCCCAACAACAAAGCACAGACTAATTCACTCTCACTCATGGTCTACTTACCAAGAATGTCGCCTGATGTTTCCACACACTCAGAAGGTGGCTGCCTTGGAATTGCCCAACAGTCATAAAAATTTCCAAGAAAATGGAAAGGCTCATTCACTATGCCAAATGGAAATTTAAGGACAGGATAGTTTCTGTATAAACTGGTAGAACAGACATATGTTTCTTACTCAACCACCTCCCCTTCTCTTTCCTAGGAACCTGTCTCATGATATCATGGGCCACCCCTAAACTGGGCCTTTATAACACTTTCCTCAGCCCCACCTCTTTTAGTTGATCAGCCCTGGCATGGGCATTTGACCCAAAAGTCTTCTCAAAAACTGAGGAAGTAAACTCAAGGAAGAGGCTGTCTTTCTCTGAGGCTGAAATCATAAGCTCAGAAAATCTTGTGAGCCATATTTCTTTTCAAGTGGTTTAAAGATAAGGAGGAAATTAAAAGGCAAATCTGACAGAAGAATAAAGCAAATACTCAGATACCAGCAGAGATGGAAATCCTTCTTTTTGCTATTCATTAAATTTATGGTTAAAAGCGGTCATAATGGCCAAACACAACTTTTACTTTTTCAAAAAGATATTTTTATGTTATTATAATTTGCTTTCCTTTGTGCCTAACTTATTTAAGTTGTGTTCATGTCACCTACCAATACAGGCTTATGTTCCAGCAAACACTGCATGTTCTCCTTTTTTCATCAAAGAATCTTAGATCACAAAAATGCAGTTTTTTTAATTGAAGGAAAAATTATATTGATGGGAAAATGACAAGAACAATGCATGTGACACACATTTATTTATTTATTTATTTATATTTATTTTTTTATTTTTGTTTTTTGAGACAGAGTCTCACTCTGTCACCCAGGCTGGAGTGCAGTGGCATGATCTCGGCTCACTGCAATCTCCACTTCCCAGGCTCAAGTGATTCTCCTGCTCTAGCTTCCCGAGTAGCTGGGACTACAGGTGTGTGCCACCATGCCTGGCTAATTTTTGTATTTTTAATAGAGATGAGGTTTCACTATGTTGGCCAGGCTGGTCTTGAACTCCTGACCTCAGTTTCTTCACCTGCCTTGGCCTCCAAAAGTGCTGGGATTACAGGTATGAGCTACCATGCCCAGCCAACACACACTAATTTATACCACAAGATGTACTAGTGCTGCCTCAGTTTACTTTTCTGAAAATCCCTTACATACTACACTTGTCAACTTTGTGACTACAATGGCAGAACTGAGTAGTTGAGACAGAGAACATAAGGCACTTGACACCTAAAATATGTATTATCTGGTCTTACAGAGAAACGTTGATGACTCCTGATTTAGACCAACCTTGTATAGCTAAGGCAAGATTGAAAAACCCATGGCTCACCTGCTCTTATTGTGTGCCCATGGCAGACACACCTAGTGGATTAATGTACTCTTTCAAACCAGGCAAAGACATGACTACCACAGCTTCTTAGTATTCTAAGAAGAAGCTAATAATTAATCTGCACTGGCAAAGAGGATATAATATCTTTTTCTATCTGGACTATGGAATTCTACAGATTCATATTTTCAGGCTGTCAGCTTTTGAACAAATTTTCAATACTCTCTACACTCAGCATGTAGCCCCTTCTGTGTGTAAAAAATATTACACAAGAGGATAAGTGGACAGGTGATATAAAACTGTTTAAACTAGCATCTGGTTCAAGTAACGTTTTAACCTCAACAAATGATCAAACGATAACAAAAAGTCACATTTTCTTATTCATTTATCCATTGATGGATACATAGGTTGTTTACATGTCTTGTCTACTGTGAATAGTGCTGCAATAAACATAAGAGTGCAGAGATGTTTTCCACATGCTAATTTCATAAAAAAGGAAATCCTATAATTTGTAACAACATGGATGACTCTAGAGGACAGTATGTTAAGTGAAACAAGCCAAGCACGACAATACATGCTCTCACCACACGATCTCACCCATATGTGCAAACTAAAAAAGTTGATCTAACAGAATACAGTATAATGGTTATGATAATGGTTACTAGAGGTTGGTGCTGTTGGTGGGCGCAGTCAGGGGGAAAGTTGGGGAGATGCTGGTTAAAAGATACAAAATTACAGTTAGGAGGACGATTGTACAGCATACTGAGTAAAGTTAATGACAATATATTGTGTTCTTGAAAAATGCTAAACAAGATGTTAAGTATTCTCACCACAAAAATGATGACTATGTGAGGCAAGGCATATGCCAATTAGTCAGATTTAGCCATTCCACAGTGTGTGTGTGTGTGTGTGTGTGTATATATATATATATTTCAAAACATCATGTTGTGCGTGATGAATATGTGTAATTTTATCTCTCAGTTTCAAAAATAAAAGATTTGTAATAAAAATATAAATAAATAACAAAAGCCATTCCTAAAATCCCAACAGGTGGGTTATCTCTGAGGAATGTAGACACCTCAGTTCTAATCTAAAGAAATAAAACTTGAAGAATACCAGGAAGATAAAATTCTTTTTAAAGAGCATAAATTAGGTAAAGGTAAATATTTTTCCTATATAAAATACAGAGTGCAAATAAAAGATGAAACTGCAATATTATAGAAAGGAAAAATAAGAGAATAATTTGTAGGGTTAATTTAAAGTACATTATTAATAACATAAGCACTTTTCCCAAAGAGTGAAAACTATGTTCAATGAGTTTGAAAAAAATCTGTAGTTTTTTTAATCTATTGGATGAAATATGAAGATTTTATTCTATTAAATTGTCTATATGAGGTTGTAGCCATAAGCAACAAATGAAAATATGAATGGCAAAGACTATAAATGAATCCTTGCCAATTGGGACAGATGTATATGGTCTGATCTTTATATAGAACAGACAGATCAATAACAGAGCAGCCCGAAGTCTCTGGTTGAAAGCCCAGGGTAATTCTACTTTAAAAAAAAAAAAAGGCAGTAAGGAATGTGGTCTTTATCTTAATTTCCCTCCATTTTTTTCTTCTATAAATACTAATACAGTTGGCTTTCTTTTCCTCTAATAGAGGAAATACAGAAAAGATATTTCCTTTTAACAACCCAAAAAGGTCAGAAAAGTATAAAATGTCAAATCTACAAAGTTGGATAAATGTGGGCAAAGCATTAAATGTTAATGATGGCATTCTTTGCAAAGTTTCATGAAAATCACATACATTGTCAATTATGCTGTAATTAAGATGGCATGATCCCACTTGTCATCACAAAATGAATTGACTAGACATGTGGTCGGGGTCGTCATTAACATTTTCAGTAAAGACCAAGCAGGAAGATAATTTGACTCACTGTCCCTGTCAACTGACGTAGCTAAGTGAAGAGGCGTGACAGCAGTGTGGGGGTCTGTCATGATCAAGAGCTTGGGAGTCAAGCCAATTGGGTATTGGCTACGTGAACTCTTTGAGCCTCAGCTTCTCTATTGACAAAATTGTGTGATATTTGACTTGCAGCACTGTTTAAGGGCCAGAATAATAATAATTATTATTTTCTGCACAGCATGTATGTAGCACAATGACAACATTATAAGGAGCTCCATAATATGACTTCTGCTCCTATTTGAAGCTTTATAGTCCATGAATGTCTTCGTCATTCTCCATCCTGTAGCCTCACAGACCATTTTGCATTTTTAGTAACTTGTGTGTTTTCTCAACTCTGATTCTTTTCCATTATATTTGCTCCTTTTGTTCCTTCGTCTTCCCTCATGCCCCCTCCACCTTCACTTGGCCAAATTCTACTATTTGATTATCAGTCTTGACTGTATATGTTCCTTCACAGGATATGTTAAGATTCTTCTGCTCTATGACACGAGAGCATTCTATCCTTTTCCTTTCAAACCTTGTCGTACTTTAGTCACTTATTTTGCTTTCTTCAGTTATACTGTAAGGAAGCTGTGGATGGGGACAGCATTGCCTCGTTCACCAACACAACCCTGTTTTTGACATGTCTGAAGTATTGAATAAATTAGAACTACTTCCATCATTGTACTCCATATATATCTACAATGTAGGAAGCATGGACGTGGGCTTTGGATTCAGAAAGACGAGGGTTTGACTTCAGTAGCTCACTAGTCCTGAAACATTGGCTAAGTTAGTCAAGCCCTACCAGATATCATTTTCTTGACTGTAAACTTGCAATAATACTGTCTCTGGAAGTGACTATGAGGGTTAAATGAGAAACATATGAGTATTGGTGACTCTTAATTAGTATCACTATTATTGTCCCATACGTTCACATTCAATTTTTTGTATAGTAGCCTAGACTTCTGAAAGGTAGAGATAAATCAGTTTGGGGGAAAAAAGAAGCAAGTTCTCTTGCTAAGGCGATGATTTGTGTAGAGTTCATTTTACCCCACCAAAGTTGCTTTCTAGCATTATGTTAACAGAGAAGATTTTCTGGGACTGAGATTTTATTCAGGGCCTTCCGTCAATATGCTTATGACACTAAGACGGAAATGACAACAGCTGAATTTAAATTGGAGGCTAATCTAAAGTGACAGCCATATCAAATTTGCAAGTCAGACTTGAAAGCCAGTCCTTCAGAGGTCTGCATCCATGACAAGTGCACCTGATGCACACCTCAGCTTGCCTCACCCCATCCAGCATGCTCATTAGATAATGTCACTCTGGCAATGCACAAGGGAAATGGTTTGGTGATACCCATGTGACTCCAGAATTTTGCGTGATTCAGCGAATGAAACTCATGCTAGCTCATGAAAAGCAGATCCCTGTGGCTGTTTTTCAACCTCCAGAAAAAGAGAGCTAGGGAGGGCTCCAGAATTTTTATATACGTAGTACTTAGGATTAGTCATCTGGTTTTAAGAAAGCCTATGAGGCTTTTCTTGAGAGCGTTTTTATCACAAGCTAATTGTTTTTGCTTAAACTGTGTGCACACTGGAATGGCTGGGGGATGCTTGTGAAAACCACAGGGGTTGGGGGAGAGAAGGGATAAAGCCTCGCTGAGCTACCCCTCAGTAAACATATAACTCTGGAAAAGCAATGGGGAATGTGGTGGTTTTAATTGCCATAATGGCTTAATCTTCAACTACTGAAGAATGCTATTTAATATTTCACTGTCACCAAGTTGGTGGGAGAGACAAGTCAGAGGATCAGGACTTCACTTTCAGAGGAAACATCTGGAAAGTCCTGTTTGTTCTCATTCCTATGGCAGAAACTCCTCCTACGCCCACATTAATGCCATTTTTAGATGAGTCAGCAGGAAACCTCAGATGGGAATTTTCATTATAAACCTTGGAAGATTTAGCTCTAAAGCCCTGAACCCAAAACGGTACTCTAGAGGAGAAGGGTCTCTTCCGATACCTTTCTATTTTCCTGCCCAACCCCTAAAGACTACCCACAACCACCAAGTTTCAAGCAGAGCCACTTCCTTTGTTGGATCAACTAGGAAAATATTTAATGTTTGGTCATCTTTGCAGATTACTTCTCTGCTTTGTAATATATAATCGAAGATGCAATAAAAAAGGCTAGAAATGTTTAATATGTTTTTAAAGATAAAATTCAAAACTATGTTGTTCATAATATTAACAATGATATTTAAGAAACTGTTTTTCTGGGCTATCATGTCCCCTTCTCTCTGTACTGAATTACGTAAGTCATACAGAAGGAAATAACCTTTTGTTATTCTCTGAGAAAGTACTTTGGTCTCAGAGACATGACATTTATTTTGTTCCTTATATTACTTGAGCTCACTTAGAAACACTAATAACATTTGGATGACCCTTAATAGCTTAAGTTTACTTTTAAACACAGTATCTCATTCAGCCTTGAAGACAAACCTGTGGGGGATGGATTATTTCCATTTTAGAAGTAAGAAAATTGAGATGGAAAGAAGTTAAAAAACAATGCCTCTGATCACAGAATGAGCACATTAGCTAGGATTACCTGAAGCAAACACAACCCAGTATATTCCAGGAAATACAAAAAGGTAAGACAAATTAATTACATATTCACAAATTATGTATTGAAATCTCGATCAGCTTTCAAGAATAGCAATAACAGCTCTAGTATCATTATTGAAGACTATTGTTTACAGCAGGTAGTCAGGCAGACATGAGCAGGGGCAGGAGAGGGCCCCCCACCATCAAGAATGTCAGTCCACCATCAGGATTGTCAGTCAACCATCAGGTGATGGTCAGGCGGCGGTTAGTAAACTAAATCTATAAAATAATAATTGGTTACAGCCAGCGCCAGGAAAAGGCAGTCTCCCAACAGACAGAAACATCTGAGACTGGTGATCAGCAGCTTCTCGATAAGATCTCAGGAGTTGGGTGAGTGGGCTCAAGCACGTGCACTAAAAGGCAGAATGGCAGTTGAACTGGTGTATGACCTTCTATGGACGTTTGGTTGGTAAGAGAACGCTTCAAGTAAGTGTGCGTACAGCTCCAGTAAACACATGTGCTCACCTCCCACACGCTAACAGGCCACTGCACATGTGGACAGCTCACTCCAAGAAAAGAATCAAGGGAGAAGGGACACAAGAACCTGAAAGTATGCCGACCTATAAAACCCCAAGTCAAAGGTCAAACAGCACACCTGTCTTTCAAGTTGCCCACTTGGCCATCTTCCAAGTATACTTTCCTTCGTTTTATCCCTGCTCTAAAGCTTTTTAATAAGCTTCCAGTCCTGCTCTAAAACTTGCTTCTGTCTCTCCTTCTGCCTTAGGCCCGTCAGTCTAATTCTTTCTTCTGAGAAGGCAAGAACTGAGGTAGCTGCAGACCTATACAGATTCACTGTTCGTAACGTACTGTGGTGCCGTGTGACTCGGATACTTTCCACTGCTAACACTATCATGTACCAAGAACTGTATAATAAAAAGCAAGACAAGGTTCAGTCCTCAAGGAGCTCCCTATCTCCAATGTGTATAACGCCAAATAAAAAGAAAACAACAAGCCATGTGGAGAAGGGTAAAGTTATATAAAAATATTATTAATAGTCTATTTATCTGGAGAATATTTTATAGTTTTCAAAATAGTTCCAATTCTAATCTCTCCTTTCATTCTCACTATAACTTATCAATGCTTCACCGTGAGCTGGGGGTTGCTGTGCTAGGTGAATTGGCAGTGCACGGGTTATGGTGTGGAGGATAGTTATGTACCTGGTATATGCACCTGTTGTGAATTCTTATAATTTTATATTCCCTTGGGGATCCATTTTGAATACAAGTTCAATATTCTCATACCAGAATCAGGGCCCAGTCACTCTTGACACAGCTTGAATGACTACATATCAGGGAAACTGAATTGGTCATTTTGCGTCGGTATATGCACAGACAAAGCATCACTTCCACACTACATCCAAATGGCTCAAGCAGGTAGCCAGAGATAAGAGCTTAGAGTTATCTCTTCCACCTGGTACACTAGACTCCCCGCTCTCCTGCAGCTTCCTTTAAAAGGACCATTCAGGCATTTGCTCCCAAACATAAAGTGAGACACACTCTGTACTTTTCCTCTCTTATCCTTCTTTATTCCTGCCTTGCATGACCTGGGGATGGAGAACTGCCCTACACACTCATTGCACCTTCCTTGCCATGGATCTGTAACTTAAAATCTTTGAACTTGTGTCCTATTGTGGTGGTACTGAATATGTGCCTTCCATCTGAAGGACCAGGGGCTTCCCCAGGCCAGGTTTTCCCAGAAATGCCTGGGAGAACACAAGGGCTGCTTTCTAGTGCCAGAGCATTGGGTCAGGCAGGCATACACTGGACATGGGTGAGATGAGAGCCACAAGGCCATCTGCCACTCTAAACGAGTTTCCTGTGTGAAGGATGCCCTGGTGGCAAGATCTGACAACTAGGCATTGGGACATCCACCAGTTAAAGAAGTATCTTCTGAAAGGGACACTGTAGATACCCATGTCCAACTCCCCTTCATTTCCTGTTAGGGCAAGCCTGCCAGCTACACTGACATTGGAGATCCAATGTACCTTTGGGCTCTCAAAATAGTCTTGGCTCTCTCCTTAAAACTGGTTTGGCTGAAAGTTAAAAAAAAAAAAAAAAAAAAGCAAATGTTTTGTGCTTGTCAATTTAATTCTATAATTGGGACAACAGTTTATGAGCTCATTATTGGTCCATTTATAAAGTCAAAGCAAAATAATTCACTTATGGCAAGAATTTCCCATTATTTCCATTGTTTTCTGAGCATCTCCCACATTCTCAGCATTTTCTTATATACTCCTTTTGGTAAAGTGAATAATTTTCGACTCTATGTTATTCAAATGGCTCTTCTTATAGACCACTACTTTGATATTTTGCTGTTTACCTATATCTTTCCCAGATTTGGTAAATTGTATACCTTTATGATTAATGAAGATATTAATATGAAGCTTAAAGAATGCCAGCTACTCTATAATCCTTGAAGACATAGTGGGGATCAAGAGAGGTCTATGTACTGTGGGATAAAGTTTATATTCCAGTAGTCGGTATGGACAAGTAAAAGGGGAAAACATATTTCTCATATGCTCTAGGAAAAAAATAAATGTACTTTACAGAAATATCTTGCTTTGATCTCACTGTGCATCTCACTTTGAGAATCAGGATCACATTTTTGAATTGATGTTCTCTTTCTACAAGATGTTAAAAACAAGAGTTAGAATCTTTAATTTTAAAACAAAAATTTATCATCACGTCTGTTTATTATTTGCTGTAAGTTAAACTTTCAGTTTGGGATAATGATGTAGATGAGGGTAAAAATATCTCAGTATGACTACAGAGACAATATAGTATTGAGAATAAAAGCCAATGAGAGGTTAGCAGCCTGGTGAAGTCCTCATGTTTAGAATAAGAAAGACCTGGGTTCAAATTCTATTAGCAGAGTATCCTTGGGCAAATTGCTTCCGCCGAATAAGCATCAGTTTCTATATCTGCAAAATGAGGATAACAAAAATAATAACAACAATGAAGTACCATAGCCTGATGTTGTGCTAATAACAGAAATGAATGCATGCAACCTGCTGCTGCAGTGCCTCAATAATGGCTAGCACTCTATAAGTGAGCTTGTAACAATAGTTTGAAATCTGGATGTTCGGTCTTTTTGTATCAGAGACTGCCACACTACCAGATGGAACCTCTCAGGTGTGACCTCAGAAATTTAAAGATGATTTTTTTGTCACAGATAAAATAGTAGCTGTACTCACAATTTGCAAACAAACTAGGTCCTTCCTCTATCACTGGACCTAAGGAATATTGGTAATGACTCAGTTACTGTAAGGGATAAGACGTCTGGGACACTTTGGGAAAACAGGAGAGCCAATGGAATTTCAAACCCAATACTCATTTTTTACACGCCAAATTGTAAATGTCTTGCTTAATTTCCAGAATATTGATCAATATTGATCTCCCATACAGCATGGATTAGACAACTGAGGTAGTAGTATTGGTTCACATTTCTAGTTGATTTTATTTTTCTCCTACCTCTGCCTTAAGTTCATTTCTTGTATCGCTGGTGGGAGAATTCAACGCTAAATTCTTTTAACTTTTCTGCCTTCTTAGACATCTCATTTCGAATTACAGACGTCTAATAAACATCTTCCATGTTTCGTGTTTCTTATGGTAAAAATCCAAAGCAATACATTTCCCATCATTGAATAGGATATTTGTAAAATCCATAGTTCAATATCCAGTCTTTGTACCATTGACATACAGAGTAGATATGATGCGTATAAGAGCACAATTTTGTGTACCATTTAAATTTTCTCCAGAGGGCTAATACCAGATAATACACAGGCCAAGTGGCCGTTATTAGATTAGAGATCAGAATGTAAAGGCATAGAGAAAATGCACAATATCGGAACATGGTTTTTCCAAGGGGATTTAAACCATCTCCTGTCAGATATGTACAAGTTTATGAAGATTTGTTTATTGAGCTGGGGTTTTCTTTTCATGCCCCCACACTCAAAAAACAAACCTCATAGCTCAGAATCAAGATGTACAGGGTTTCTTCTGTACATAGTGTGGACACAGCTTTATTTAAACTAATGTTCTGTAAGGATTTTATGCATTTGTTTCCAGTAACCCTCCACATCTCACCATTTTTTAGCTTAGGCAAGAAAAGATTATTCTCTGCCTTGCTGGTCCAGAATCAGCCCTCTTGAGCTGCCCTATCCAAATGGACCATGAAAAATGAGAGCACATATGTCCTACTTTGGAATGAATAAAGCTTGGGAATTATTTGCTCAGCTTTGATGCCACATCATGCCTCCCACTTTGGAAAATATTCTCCACATCATTTTTTTTTCCTTTCTTCATCAGAAGAGCACCTACCTACCCCAAATGCTGCAACTGTGGAGAAAGTACTAAATTCAGAAATGAAAATCCTATGTGTGTTTTCCGGGTTGCTCTGACCTAACTGTATATTAGACTCATATGAGAAGCTTTGAAAAGTACAAATACACACATCTCATCTATAGAGATTCGGGTCCACTGGATTTGCAATGAGGCCAGGGTGTCTGGTAGCTTTGCAGCAATATAGTACCACGTCTCTGAAGGGATTGGAATATGGACTGCTAGCAGCCTGGAGGGAAGACACCGCTGTTTTTCCCTAAGGAGATACTGAGTGAATAAAGATGTGGTTTATAAAATGATGGTTCTGATTACTCTTAGAACTAATTTATTTATTTCATAGATAACAATAAGAAGTCATTTGAGTCATATTTCTACAAAATGTAATCAGTATAGAAATCATTTCCCATTCAGCCGAGTAAATAATAAAGATACACTTGTTAGTATAAAATGTCAGAATTTATATAACATTTATTATTATTATTTTAGTACACAAGAATGCAACTAAGAGTCCAGAAACTACCACAAAATTTCTTAGAACCAGGAAAAAATTTACACAATAGAAATATTTCCAAGATTATAGCTTTTCTTTAAAAATGTTTCTACTCCTACTAATCTATTTCTAAAGAGGATAAAGGCAATACTTTATTTTTTAATAGATCTTACAAAAATGAGGTCACATTATCAAAAAGTTATACTTCTGATCTATTGGGAACATTGAGTCAATACTTAAAAATTCTCAAATAAGAAAGCAAAATGTATGTTGTAATAATCTTTTCAGCAAAAATGAACACTGTCAAGGTCCCGCATTTGATGAATTAAATAAAGGGTGTTACAGGCACCGATTTCCCTCTACGATAGTAGTATGACCTATCTAGTTCTCAATGTTCCCAATAGAGTAGAATATGGACTGCCTTTAGACTTGGGTCTCATTCCAAGGTATCTCATTACATTTATGTAAATATTCCAAAATCTGAAGAAATCCTAAATCTAATACACTTCTGGTCTCAAGCATTTTGGATAAGAGATATTCAACCTGTAGTTGTGTTCTAAAGTAATCACACATATTTAATCCCTTAACTCAGCAGTCCCAAACCTTTTTGGCTGCAGGGACGGGTTTCATGGAAGACAATTTTTCCATGAACCTGGGCAGGTGGGACGGTTTCGGGAGGACTCAAGAGCATTACATGTACTGTGGTGCACTTTATTTCTATTATTATCACATTGTAATATATATGAAATGTTATACAACTCACCATACTGTAGAACCAGCGTGAGCCCTGAGCTTGTTTTCCTTCAACTAGATGGTCCCATCTAGGGGCGGTGGCAGATAGTGACACCCAAAGTGTGTTGCTTATGTCGAGTCTACTTTGTAATCTCGTTTTGGTTTCTGTCACTGTAGAAAATCCTGCTTTATAAAGATAGAATGTTGGAAATGGGAGCAGGATTTTCAGTATTTTTGTGGCATCCTCAGGATATTTCATCTTGATTTTAATTCAGAATATATGGAGATTGGAATTTATCTCAAATATACTTTTAAGGCCACTGTCATTTGCGATCTCAAGCAGTTGATCCTCTTCTAGTACCGACAAAGTTGGGTCACCAGGCTTATTCACAAATGGGTCGCACGTCCGTTCCTTCCCATTTAGGGTTTTTTTTTTTTTTTTTTTTTTTCATTGAGGAGTAATGCTGAAACTCTTTTGAAAGCTGAGATAGGTGATCATGCACCAGCTAAGAGAAAGAAGATCCTGGCTCAGTCCCTTTCAAAGTCCCTGATAATGTTTGAAACATGTCAGAAATCCCAGTGTTCGCCCCCATAGTTCCAGTTTGGCTTCGAATGCAGCCATGTTATCTGCTGACTTGAACACAGTTGTCATTCTCCCCTGAAGTGGCAGATTGCGTTTGTTGAGCAGGTTGAATATTTCACACAAGTAAGCAAGTTTTGTGACTCATCCTGTGTCACTGAAATGTGCTGCCAGTGGTGACTGTTTTTCTAAAAGAAATCTCAGTCTGGGCGTGCTGGCTCACATCTGTAATCCCAGCACTTTGGGAGGCCGAGGCAGGCAGATCATGAGGTCAGGAGATTGAGACCATCCTGGACAACATGGTGAAACCCCGTCTCTACTAAACATACAAAAATTAGCTGGGTGTGGTGGCAGGAGCCTGTAGTCCCATATACTCGGGAGGCTGAGGCTCAAGAATTGCTTGAACCTAGGAGGCAGAGGTTGCAGTGAGCCAGGATTGCGCCACTGTACTGCAGCCTGGCAACAGAGCGAGACTCCGTCTCAAAAAAAAAAGAAAAAAAAAAAAATCTTGATAGCAGCTCTCATAACTCAGAAACTCTGGCCAGTAATCTACCTTTAGAAAGCGATCTCACTTTTGCGAGTAAGAGAAGACGACGTGTGTGCTCTGTGTCCACCTCCTCACAGAGCTGTGCAAATAGATTTAAGGGCCTGTACTTTAATCAGGTTGATCATTTTAATCTCATCCTGTAAAACGTTGTTAAGTTCAGGTGACATTTTTTTTGGCTAGCCAGAATTTCTCTGTGGATGATACAGTGTAGAGATTCACATTCAGAAGTGACCTCTTTGACCCAAGTAGTCAAACCAGAAAGGCGTCCAGCTATGGTAGTTGTTCTGTCCATGCATATATGGACACAAAATGACCAATTCAGTTTTCCCGACATATAATTATTCAAAGACTTAAATAGTTCTGCAGCTCTGGTGTTTGTTGCCCACGAAAATGCACATAATATATTTTCATTTACATCCCCTGAAAAATATGCCACACAAAACAAGCATTGTTGCCTCGTTGTCAACATCAGCAGACTCATCAACCCGGATTGCATACCACAGTGACTCATTAATCCTGTCTAACAGTTGCACATAAATATCCTCTGCTATTTCATCAATTCACCGAGTTATGGTGCTAGCCAAAAGGGAAACGCGTGCCACCTTTGGAACAGCAGCCTCTCCTAAAATTCATGGCAAATATCTTTAGTGGCAGGCAGGATCAACTCTTCACCAACCGTAAAGGGCTTCTTAGATTTAGCAATGCGGTTAGCCACTAAGAATGATGTTCTCAGTGCAGA
Source organism: Hylobates moloch (assembly GCF_009828535.3). Classification (NCBI taxonomy): domain Eukaryota; kingdom Metazoa; phylum Chordata; class Mammalia; order Primates; family Hylobatidae; genus Hylobates; species Hylobates moloch. The sequence continues at coordinate 7,286,739 of NW_026652286.1, read as the reverse complement.
CACATTTGACGAAGTGGTGGCCTTCAATATTGCTTCTGTTCTTCATGTTCACATTAAAACAACAACAACAACAAACTCCAACGGCTTGTCTTTTAATGCAGGGTGCTTGCTCTCCGTGTGGCAAAGCAGTTTTTAAGGTTTCATAGCTTTGTTGGAAAGCCAGTTGACACATATTACACAAAGCAGGCCTGGAGAATGTGAATCAGCTATTACAATGAACCTGGAATTTAAGTAGGCCTCTTCATATTTTCTTTTAGATGCAGCTTTTTGTTGGTAGTCCTAGAGTCTTCTGCTGTCTCATCATTGAATCTTCTCCCCTTTTCAAAGAAGCCCTCCAGTGATGTCTGTTTTTTACTCATTTCGGCTAGGGCGTGTGAGCTTACCAAACTGTGACTGAGATAAGTGCGCAGTGTGGGAAAGAGTCACGGATGGAAGTGGTAAATAACATAATGGGTGGGCCGCGTGTAGACTAAAATAAGTGTCGGATTCTGACTTAAAGCCTGCCACCAGATGCAGCTGTACAATTAAAGTACATCAACTCACCTGCCACAGTAAAGCCTGCCACCAGATGCAGCTTAATTACCACTTGCCACTCACTGATAGGGTTTTGACATGAGTCTGCAAGCAGTTGATTTATTATGGTCTCTTTGCTGTCAAACTTCTCTGCTGATGTTAATCTGTATTTGCAGCCACTCCTAAGCACTAGCATCACTGTCTTAGCTCTACCTGAGATCATCAGGCATTAGATTCTCATAAGGAGCTTGCAACCTAGAGCCCTCGCATGCACAGTTCACAATACGGTTAGTGCACCTAAGAGAATTTAATGCCATCGCTTGTCTGACATGAGGTGGAGCTCAGGCAGTAATGCGAGCAATGGGGAGTAGCTGTAAATACAGATGAGGCTTTACTTGCTCACCTGCCACTCACCTCCTATTGTGCAGCCTGGTTTTTTGGCCCAGGGGTTGGGAATCCCTGACTTAATTTATGACTTATCATTTTATCTGCTTTATTCAAATACCTTGATCACTTTTGGAGAAATTATGTTATATCAGATTATTAGCACTGTTGTGTGGTGTCTCTGCCTTTGGTTTTGAGGCAGTGGTGATGTTATTCACATACAGTTTTGTAAGAATTAGAGATGCTATTTGCTTATGTTGAACTGACATTCTTTCCTTGGTCTCATTTTTCAATCTTGGAAGGAAGGAATCAGTAAATGGGGTTGTTGCATCCCCACGTCTGGCTGTGAGCCTCACATAGTTCCATACAGTGAGTGTTGATTCTTTTCAAAGTTTCTAAGTGCCACGACTATAAATAATTCATGACAGACATCTTTAAAAACATATCATCTATAATAACACTGTTATACTGAGTACTCTCAATAGTGTTCTTGTACAGTGCCTTCAACAATCATAGTCTCCACTCATGTGCTCCATGGAGCTCTCTGTAATGATCACTGGAAAATCAGTTTCCATCTGAAAAGGTATTTTGACAAACACAGAAAACTCAAGCTTTTGAAAATTAAAGGTTTAAAATCTTAAGGGAAAAAATCATAAGTAACTATAAAACTCCATCACTTGTTGGAGTGAACCTTAAACTTCTGGCCTAATTCTTAACGCAACAGTTTGGTGTGCTCAAAAATTTCACAAACTGTGTCACAGCAGTTGTCGATAACACAAAGCCACCCAACTCATGGAAAGATGATGGCTTACTTGTTCTAACAGGCAACAGCAGAAGGAATTTGAAAGGAAAGTTGTTCATCCTACAAATGCGTGAATATGTAAGGAGTCCCGTGGGGGAAAACAGAGGGGAAGTCTCAAACTCTGTCCTCGGAGAGCTCACAGTCAAGTAAGAAGGAGACCTACAAACAAGTAGGTACTAAAATGTATTAAGTAAACTCACAGATAAAGGGAGGATGGTAAAATAGCAGCAAACAGACACACACACGCACACCAAGAAATTAACTGTGTTTGTGTGTATTGGAGGAAGACATTCAGAGAAGACTTTCAGTAGAACTTCTGCTTTACTTTGGATTTGAAGGGAAGACAAGAGAATAATATTAAATAAATAAGGCAAAAAGATTTAGAGCAGAAGATACATTATGTGAAAAGGCTCAAAAACATGGAAAACCTTGGAATGTTATTGTCGATTGTATTTTCCAAAGACAGCCACCTGAATATTTCCTATCCCACAAGTTCTTATGATGTGGCAGTGCCACTCTGCTTGTTGAGAGTTGGGGTGTGTGTCATCTCTCTTTGCATCTGGACAAGTCTGTAACTATGGAGAAAGGTATGTTACATGATTTTTGAGGCTAGGTGCTAACAGGCAACATGGCTTCTGTCTGGATCTCTTCGGATGCTCATGTTTGAAACCAGCTGCCATGCTGTGAGAAAACCAGGCAGGCATGAGTAGGTGTAACTGCCAGAAAGTCTGCTGGAAGTCCTAGCCGCCTGCCAGACCTGAGGGTGGGGAAGACTTTGAGACGACTTCAGCTCCAGACAATATCGGGATGAAACAGCTTGATATATTCCAAGTAAGTACCAATAAGCTGAGTCCAGTCAAACACCAGAAACTAGGATTCAATTTCACAGAAATTAGGATTCAATTAATCCCCCCGGTAAATAATAAAATGATTGCTGTTGCATTAAGTCACTAAATTCTGAGGTGATTCAATAGCTAACTGAACAGATATTTTTGACTCTTATAGGAGTTTGACTTTTTATGCCACGGTTTTTATGCCATGGTTCCCTTTGGAGGAGTTTGACTTTTTATACCAAGGTTTTTATGCCATGGTTCCCTTTGGAAATCTGGTGACTCCTATGAACCCTTCCTCAGAATAAGATTTTTAAATGAAAAAAAAAAAAAACAAAACAAAACACTACACAGCATTACAGAGGAAATGAATTATATTGCTATAGTATTATCAACATATCAAATTATTCTTGATATAGGAATATATGTATATCTTTACTAATGCATCAAATAGCATCTAGTAATAATTCTAATATCTAATAATTTCAAAGGAATGTTAAGTGCAAATAATATATTCCAGTATCTGAGACAACTCTAATGTTATAGGTAAAGTATTTTTTTGATAATGCTACTGGGCTTCCTTGCCTACATTTACAATTCACAAAAATGATAATTTCACTTAGACACGAGTGCAAATAAAGTGTGTGTGTATATATATGTATACACATATATTTTTCTTTTTCAAATCAAGGAGCCCTGAATTCTACCACATGTTGTAAGGAAAAGAATAGGAAGTAAGGCAGTGGAAGCTCCTTGCACAAGGGCCAGAGAATAAGCAACATTCTTGCTTTATTGCATTATGAGAGTCTGAATTCATGAGATTATTTCAGTTACATAGATTAAAAAAATTGTGCCATTCTCCCGAGTCTCCATCTTCCTATTTGTAAATAATACCGTCACCTCTTGATACAAATAATATTACTCAGTAAATATTATGGCATATGGTTTAAGGAACTAAAACTAAATTTTCCCATCTCAGTGCTTTATAATCTTTCAAGGGTTTTTAGAAATGTGAGGAGGGACTGTTTTCTCTCCGATTTTATAATCTTACTAAATTCAGTCCAACAGCATGCATTTTTTGTTGATTATTGTGTATCCTACATAAATAAAATCTAGGACACATGTCTTACTCATTTCTGAGGCCATTAGCAATTCATACACAAACACTTTTTTCTTTGCAAGTTACTTAAGGGTAAGATATATTGGGTTTGTGTGTTTTGCGTCAAAGCAATAAAAACAAATCAGATTGTCACATGTTCTTCCTTCCCAAGAATAAAAGTAGGTGTGGGGTTATTTACTGTTCCTACGATTTATATTATTGAGGCCATTTTCAGTCTCAACAGTTTATACTCATTTTGTGTGACCTTTATATAATTACTTTCACATTTGAGGATTATTTAGTGTTGATTTTTAATGGCAGTTATAGTTTTTTTCTTTTTTTTTTTTGCTGGACAGAAATATCGGGAACATAACAATCTCACAATATTATTTTGTATTCTAGATGTAAAATTTTAATCACCTCTCTGAAATTTTGTCAAGATTCCTAGTAAAATATCTCAATCTAATGAAGACTTTCTCAAGACAAAAGATCACTATCCAAATTATATATTTTAATAAACTTGTGACTTGGAACCAAAACTCAAATATTATTGAACGTGAGCAAGGCAGGTACTCTTCTATTAAACAGAAATTAGGATGCAATGAATCCCCTGCTTCCAGTCTTACTTCTTCCATTTTTGCTTCATACTAGAAGTCAGCAGGGTTTTTTTTTCTTATAAACACCCAGATAGTAAATATTTTCATCTTTGCAGACTATATGATTGATCTCTATCACAACCACTCAGCTCTGCCATCGAGGCATGAAAGCAGCCATCGATAATAAATGAGTATTGGGAATGGCTGCTTTCTGATTAAATTTTGTTTATAAAAACAGACCATAAACTGGAATGACTCGCAGGCCTGAGCTTGCTGCTCTACACAACCCCACAAGTGATAATTTGGAAACGACAATTTGCTCGTGTTATTTCTAGCCTAATCTTTTAATAGTTCCCTATGGATACAGTGATCAAATACTGTATTGCCGAAACTTCGACACTCTCGAGAATAAAAAAAGGTGTGCTATTAATCATTATGCCAAGTTGGCAAGTGTAAATTAGGGCAGTTCCTGGCAATCTGCAACATATGGTCACACTACCTACAGCCTGTGGGATAAGGTCCAAATACATTAGGCTAGAATTCAAAGACTTTACATTTTGGCATTGGTCTTTCTTTCCAGCCTTATGTCCCAATATATATTCCACCTTCCTGCTCATTTCTGCATCTTTCTACATACTATTCCTTGACTTCTTGGAACTTCCATTTTTTTCTTTCTCTGGCTAGTGATGTCCTACTTATCTAAGGCTCCAGATGCCATCTTTCCAATGCAGTACATCCTGTTACCCCAAACTCTGTCCTCCTTTAAAATTTAACATTTATTGCTATTTTAGGACTTAACACAGTACAGTGTAATTATTTACTGCCCATACTGACCTTCATTTTCTTCTCCTCCTCTTCCTTTCTCTTTTTCTTGAAATAAAATGGAGTTGGAGTGAGAGTCAGGGCTGCTACTTTTTATTTTCCTCTAAATTCTTGGCCTAGAATCTAGTAAGCATACACTACCTAATGAATATAAACTTCTAAATAAATACTCTTTTGGTTGCATTTTATAGAAATCAACTAAAATTTGCTTCAAAATGGGGTTTATTATATTAGAGGTATTTTCTTATTTGTGAACCATGAATGGTCTGAGGTATAGGGACCAAGTTTAAAAGGCTTTGGAACTAAAAGGCTACTTTTCCCATCTCAGTCTCAGTGTACATGTCGTCCTGGTCTCCTTTGGGATAACTGCTATTCCCATGTCCTGTCATTAAATGTCTTTCCTTTGCGTTCCACACTAAAGATAATCAGCCTTACTTTTTTTATTTTATCATCTTCCAATCCAGCTACTTAAAAGAGGTTAACAAGAGTCCCTGAGATGCAAGTCTAAATTTTCAAAAAAGAAATGCAACTTTCCGGTCTTGAGTCAATGCCTGCACCCTATAGTCAACTGTGACTGGATAGGGCAGTATTTTCTAGGAAAACATGGCTTCAGTGACTCACTCCTACAGGTGACTGGTCAGAGTCATACTGAGAAAAAAATGTGGATATAAACTGAACTCATATTCGAAAAGATTTTTATCAGCAGATAGCTAAATTTTTAAATAATCAGAAACAAAATTAATATAAATGCTTTAATATAGGAGGAATCTTAATTCATGGGTGCAATTGCCATTCAAATACCAAATCAGTTCATCAACTCAAATAAACTCTCACCAATGAATGAAGACGACTTATTCTGAGTTACAAGTATATCAACATATATATTGCATAATTAAACATATATAATTAAATATATAAGCATTCAGAGCTTTGTAAGTCATACTTTTTTTTCTTTCTTCCTTTAAAAATGCTACTTTAGGGAAAATGTCATTTTTCTAATAAGAAATTATGCCGAAACATGTTATAAACGTGGAATTATTAACTGCTGAGGATCTCTATAGAAATGACTTTCTGTTATGGTATTCAAAATGATGGACTTAAAAAACTTACAACTTTGTTTCCAAAATAATGAAACTGATATCTATGTGTGAACCATAAGCTAGTTTTTTTTTTTTTTAATTTTACTTTAAGTTCTGGGATACATGTGCTGAATGTGCAGGTTGTTACATAGGTATACATATGCCATGGTGGTTTGCTGCACCTGCACCTATCAACCCATCATCTAGGTTTTAAGCCCCACCTGCATTATCTTATTTGTCCTAATGCTCTCCCTCTCCTTTCCCCCTACCCCGTGACAGGCCCTGGTGTGTGATGTTCCCTTTCCTGTGTCCATGTGTTCTTATTGTTCAACTCCCGCTTATGAGTGAGAACATGCAATTTTGGTTTTCTGTTCTTGTATTAGTTTGCCGAGGATGAAGCTTTCCAGCTTCATCCATTTCCCCGCAAAGGACACGATCTCATCCTTTTTTATGGCTGCATAGTATTCCATGGTGTATATATGTGCTACATTTTCTTTATCCAGTCTATCATTGATGGGCATTTGGGTTGGTTCCAAGTCTTTGCTATTGTAAATAGTACTGCAATAAACATATGTGTGCATGTTTATTTGTAGTACAATAATTTATAATCCTTTCGGTATATACCTAGTAATGGGATTGCTGGGTCAAATGATATTTCTGGTTATAGATCCTTGAGGAATTGCCACACTGTCTTCCACAATGATTAAACTAATTTACACTCCCACCAACAGTGTAAAAGTATTGATGCAGAGAAATAAGCTAGTTTTATAGAAGGAACTGTTCTAAAGCTGAAGCAGTAGGGAAGGTTTAGAAATAGTTATTACTATACAGTTATTTCTATATCACTGGACATGTCAATTTCTGAAAGGCATTTGTAATTCTGGTTTTAGGTCAAATTTGATACTGATACTACAGACTAGATGTGTAAATGTATACAATACTTTGCAATTTTTATTTTCCTGAAAAAAGTGTAGATATTGGTAGAGTTGCTTCTGAATCTTTTACTTAAAAAAAAGTTACCTTTAAAATATATTCCATGGAACCAGAGGCCATTATCTGAAGTGAAACAACGGAGAAACAGAAAGTGAAATACTTCATGTCCTCATTTACAAGTGGGAGCTAAAAAATGTGTGCACATGGACACAAGAGTGGAATAATAGACACCGGAGCCTCAAAAAGGTGGGGGGTGAGAAAGGAGTGAGGGATGAAAAATTATCGACTGGGAACAATGTACACTATTTGGGTTCTGGCTACACTAAAAGCCCAAACTTCATCATTATGCATTGTATCCTTGTTAACAAAAATGCACTTGTACCCCCTATACAAACTGTTTGTATTTAGGCTTACTTTTGGAGCACAAATAAATTTATTGCTAGTCATCATTCCAAATACATAAACTTTTTAGTAGTGAATAAATTAATTGTTAAATTTAAAGTTATTGCTTAGCACTTATTTAGCTAAAATATGGACACTGAATTTTTTATAATTACTTAAGTCTTCTTTTTAGTGAAAGCAGATCTGAGTTCCATAAGGAGCAAGACCTAAGTTGCAAGATGTGAGTGGTATTGTTACACAGACACCAGGCCACACCCACTGTATTAGGCAGCAGCTGTGTTCCCATTATCCACAGCCATCCCGTAGCATCAAAGGTCAAGGACCCTGTGGCTTACGTTGAGACATGTTTAAAAGATAGTTCATCCATTTTCATCCTCTGCTGTATAAGCTCTGTAATGATTTGAGAGCTACATTTAAACTCCAGATGGAATGGTAAACAGCCTCACAGTAAAATAGGCAGTATCATCAACAAACTCTCTAGATTTCCTGCTATAATTTAGAAACACAGGTATCGTACTGAAAATAAAAATATCAAAAATGCTGTAAGGTAGATTTTTGGAGTATATACACTCACCAAAAATGAATCATTCTAAAAGAATCCATCTATTTAGTCAGAGTACTTATCATTCAACAACATGTCCATTCAACAAATGTATTTTGGCCTCTACCCTGTACCAGGTGCCATGTTAAATACTTATTTATTAAAGGCATTATTGATTTTCCATCAACCTGAAATTCCCTAAGGGCCTCACTGCTCTAGGGATCCCCTTATATTTTGGATGGCTGTAGAATGCAGAATGCATGGGGCTAGGAGCAAGCAGACAGGCCTCTCCCATCCCCGTTACTGAAGAATTAATAGCGTCTGAAATATAAAATATGCTGCCCAAGAATGTAGGTAGAAAATGACAGAAATTGTCAGTGGCACCTTGTTCCTTCTGTAAACTTGGATATTATCTCCATTGGCATAGTGATTAATAAAGTAACAATAAATAATACACTTATATTTATCTAAATTCTACCAATTATTTAGTTATTAAATGAGTCAAATATTGATTTTACTTGATTTGGAATCCTAAATTACTGCCAAAATTTCAGTGGTGTGATTCATGTTCCAAATTTCTCTTAGCCCTAGAAAAATCCAGTTAAGTAGCTTTGGCTAAAATAACCTGAATATCTACTTCTCAACTGGAGAAATAGCCAGTAGGAGTTATTTGTCAATACAATGTAATAGAAGTGGTACTGTAGTCCAAAGTCTGGTTTCAAATGCTACACACACACACACACACACACTCACACACACACACACACACACTCTCATGAACCTCGCACCTGCCGTTTTAATAACCCAATAGAAACCCTTTTGTCTTGGAAAAAGGTAATTCTCAAATCAACAGAATAGAGACAAAAGGGAGTTCTCTCTCTTTTTTTAATTAAGGAGTTTATCCTCAACTGATGGATTTTAAAATGTGTCCTGCTTTAAATTAATTTCTGAAGCTATGCAACGTCTTTTATTATTCAATTTTCTGTCAGTAGAAATGACTCTTAAAATACAGAAACTTCTGAAAGTTAGAAAAAAAGTCAAGAGGGGTGGAGCCAAGATGGCCGAATAGGAACAGCTCCGGTCTATAGCTCCCAGCCTGAGCGACACAGAAGACGGCTGATTTCTGCATTTCTGTTTAAGGTACCGGTTTCACCTCACTAGGGAGTGCAAAACAGTGGGTGCAGGACAGTGGGAGAAGCGCACTGTGTGTGAGCCGAAGCAGGGCGAGGCATTGCCTCACTCGGGAAGTGCAAGGGGTCAGGAAGTTCCCTTTCCTAGTCAAAGAAAGGGGTAACAGATGGCACCTGGAATATCAGGTCAGTCCCACCCTAATACTGCGCTTTTCAAATGGGCCTGGAAAACGGCAAACTAAAAGATTGTGTCCCGCACCTGGCTCGGAGGGTCCTATGCCCACGGAGTCTCGCTGATTGCTAGCACAGCAGTCTGAGATCAAGCTGCAAGGCAGCAGCGAGGCTAGGGGAGGGGCACCCACAATTGCCCAGGTTGCTTAGGTAAACAAAGCAGCCAGGAAGCTTGAACTGGGTGGAGCCCACCTCAGCTCAAGGAGGCCTGCCTGCCTCTGTAGGCTCCACCTCTGGGGGCAGGGCACAGACAAACAAAAAGTCAGTAGGAACCTCCACAGACTTAAATGTCCCTATCTGACTGACAGCTTTGAAGAGAGTAGTGGTTCTCCCAGCACGCAGCTGGAGATCTGAGAATGGACAGACTGCCTCCTAAAGCGGGTCCCTCACCCCTGAGCAGCCTAACTGGGAGGCACCCCCCCCCCCAAGTAGGGACAGACTGACACCTCACTCAGCCGGGTACTCCTCTGAGACAAAATTTCCAGAGGAACTATCAGACAGCTGAATTTGTGGTCTCATGAAAATCCACTGTTCTGCAGCCACCGCTGCTGACACCCAGCCAAACAGGGTCTGGAGTGGACCTCTAGTAAACTCCGACAGACCTGCAGCTGAGGGTCCTGTCTGGTAGAAGGAAAACTAACAAACAGAAAGGACATCCACACCAAAAACCCATCTGTACATCACCATCATCAAAGACCAAAAGAGATAAAACGACAAAGATGGGGAAAAAACAGTGCAGAAAAACTGGAAACTCTAAAAAGCAGAGCACCTATCCTCCTCCAAAGGAACACAGTTCCTCACCAGCAACGGAAAAAAGCTGGATGGAGGATGACTTTGACGAGTTGAGAGAAGAAGGCTTCAGACGATCAAACTACTCTGAGCTACGGGAGGAAATTCAAAACAATAGCAAAGAAGTTAAAAACTTTGAAAAAAAATTAGAAGAATGGATAACTAGAATAACCAATGGAGAGAAGGGCTTAAAGGAGCTGATGAAGCTGAAAGCCAAGCTTCGAGAACTACGCGAAGATTGCAGAAGCCTCAGTGGCGGATGCGATCAACTGGAAGAAAGGGTATCACTGATGGAAGATGAAATGAATGAAATAAAGCAAGAAGGGAAGTTTAGAGAAAAAAGAATAAAAAGAAATGAACAGAGCCTCCAAGAAATTTGGGACTATGTGAAAAGACCAAACCTACGTCTGATTGGTGTACCTGAAAGTGACAGGGAGAATGGAACCAAGTTGGAAAACACTCTGCAAGATATTATCCAGGAGAACTTCCCCAATCTAGCAAGGCAGGCCAACATTCAGATTCAGGAAATACAGAGAACGCCACAAAGATACTCCTCGAGAAGAGCAACTCCAAGACACATAATTGTCAGATTCACCAAAGTTGAAATGAAGGAAAAAATGTTAAGGGCGGCCAGAGAGAAAGGTCGGATTACCCACAAAGGGAAGCCCATCAGACTAACAGCTGATCTCTTGGCAGAAACTCTACAAGCCAGAAGAGAGTGGGGGCCGATATTCAACATTCTTAAAGAAAAGAATTTTCAATCCAGAACTTCATATCCAGCCAAACTAAGCTTCATAAGTGAAGGAGAAATAAAATACTTTACAGACAAGCAAACGCTGAGTGATTTTGTCACCATCAGGCCTGCCCTAAAAGAGTTCCTGAAGGAAGCACTAGACATGGAAAGGGACAACTGGTACCAGCCACTGCAAAAACATGTCAAATTGTGAAGACTATTGAGGCTAGGAGGAAACTGCATCAACTAATGAGCAAAATAACCAACTAACACCATAATGACAGGATCAGATTCACACATAACAATATTAATGTTAAATGTAAATGGGCTAAATGCTCCAATTAAAAGACACAGACTGGCAAACTGGATAAGGAGTCAGGACCCATCAGTGTGCTGTATTCAGGAAACCCATCTCACATGCAGAGACACACATAGACTCGAAATAAATGGATGGAGGAAGATCTATCAAGCAAATGGAAAACAAAAAAGGGCAGGGGTTGCAATCCTAGTCTCTGATAAAATAGACTTTAAACCAACAAAGATCAAAAGAGAAAAAGAAGGCCATTACATAATGGTAAAGGGATCAATTCAACAAGAAGAGCTAACTATCCTAAATATATATGCACCCAACACAGGAGCACCCAGATTCATAAAGCAAGTCCTGAGCGACCTACAAAGGGACTTAAACTCCCACACAATAATAATGGGAGATTTTAACACCCCACTGTCAACATTAGACAGATCAATGAGACAGAAAGTTAACAAGGATATCCAGGAATTGAACTCAGCTCTGCACAAAGTGGACCTAATAGACATCTAGAGAACTCTCCACCCCAAATCAACAGAATATACATTTTTTTCAGCACCACACCACACCTATTCCAAAATTGACCAAACAGTTGGAAGTAAAGCTCTCCTCAGCAAATGTAAAAGAACAGAAATTATAACAAACTGTCTCTCAGACCACAGTGCAATCAAACTAGAACTCAGGATTAAGAAACTCACTCAAAACCGCTCAACTACATGGAAACTGAACAACCTGCTCCTGAATGACTATTGGGTACATAATGAAATGAAGGCAGAAATAAAGATGTTCTTTGAAACCAACGAGAACAAAGACACAACCTACCAGAATCTCTGGGACCCGTTCAAAGCAGTGTGTAGAGGGAAATTTATAGCACTAAATGCCCACAAGAGAAAGCAGGAAAGATCCAAAATTGACACCCTAACATCACAATTAAAAGAACTAGAAAAGCAAGAGCAAACACATTCAAAAGCCAGCAGAAGGCAAGAAATAACTAAAATCAGAGCAGAACTGAAGGAAATAGAGACACAAAAAGCCCTTCAAAAAATTAAAGAATCCAAGAGCTGGTTTTTTGAAAAGATCAACAAAATTGATAGACCACTAGCAAGACTAATAAAGAAGAAAAGGGAGAAGAATCAAATAGATGCAACAAAAAATGGAAAAGGGGATATCACCACCGATCCCACAGAAATACAATCTACCATCAGAGAATACTACAAACACTTCTATGCAAATAAACTAGAAAATCTAGAAGAAATGGATAAATTCCTCAACAAATACACCCTCCCAAGACTAAACCAGGAAGAAGTTGAATCTCTGAATAGACCAATAACAGGTTCTGAAATTGTGGCAATAATCCATAGCTTACCAACCAAAAAGAGTCCAGGACCTGATGGATTCACAGGCGAATTCTACCAGAGGTACAAGGAGGAACTGGCACCATTCCTTCTGAAACTATTCCAATTGATAGAAACAGAAGGAATCCTCCCTAACACATTTTATGAAGCCAACATTGTCCTGATACCAAAGCCTGGCAGAGACATAACCAAAAAAGAGAATTTCAGACCAATATCCTTGATGAACATTGATGCAAAAATCCTCAATAAAATACTGGCAAACCGAATCCAGCAGCACATCAAAAAGCTTATCCACCATAATCAAGTGGGCTTCATCCCTGGGATGCAAGGCTGGTTCGACATACGCAAATCAATAAATGTAATCCAGCATATAAACAGAACCAAAGACAAAAACCACATGATTATCTCAATAGATGCAGAAAAGGCCTTTGACAAAATTCAACAACCCTTCATGCTAAAAACTCTCAATAAATTAGGTATTGATGGGATGTATCTCAAAATAATAAGAGCTATCTATGACATACCCACAGCCAATGTCATACTGAATGGGCAACAACTGGAAGCATTCCCTCTGAAAACTGGCAGAAGACAGGGATGCCCTCTCTCACTACTCCTATTCAACATAGTGCTGGAAGTTCTGGCCAGAGCAATCAGGCAGGAGAAGGAAATAAAGGGTATTCAATTAGGAAAAGAGGAAGTCAAATTGTCCCTGTTTGCAGATGACATGATTGTATATCTAGAAAACCCCATTGTCTCAGCCCAAAATCTCCTTAAGCTGATTAGCAACTTCAGCAAAGTCTCAGGATACAAAATCAATGTACAAAAATCACAAGCATTCTTGTACGCCAATCACAGACAGAGAGCCAAATCATGAATGAACTCCCATTTACAATTGCTTCAAAGAGAATAAAATACCTAGGAATCCAACTTACAAGGGATGTGAAGGACCTCTTCAAGGAGAACTACAAACCACTGCTCAATGAAATCAAAGAGGATACAAACAAATGGAAGAACATTCCATGCTCATGGGTTGGAAGAATCAATATCGTGAAAATGGCCATACTGCCCAAGGTAATTTATAGATGCAATGCCATCCCCATCAAGCTACCAATGACTTTCTTCACAGAATTGGAAAAAACTACTTTAAAGTTCATATGGAACCAAAAAAGAGCCCACATCGCCAAGTCAATCCTAAGCCAAAAGAACAAAGCTGGAGGCATCACGCTACCTGACTTCAAACTATAGTACAAGGCTACAGTAACCAAAACAGCATGGTACCGGTACCACAACGGAGACATAGATCAATGGAACAGAAAGGAACCCTCAGAAATGATGCCGCATATATACAGCTATCTGATCTTTGACAAACCTGACAAAAACAAGAAATGGGGAAAGGATTCCCTATTTAATAAATGGTGCTGGGAAAACTGGCTAGCCATATGTAGAAAGCTGAAACTGGATCCCTTCCTTACACCTTATACAAAAATTAATTCAAGATGGATTAAAGACTTAAATGTTAGACCTAAAACCATTAAAATCCTACAAGAAAGCCTAGGCAATACCATTCAGGACATAGGCGTGGGCAAGGACTTCATGTCTAAAACACCAAAAGCAATGGCAACAAAAGCCAAAATTGACAAATGGGATCTAATTAAGCTAAAGAGCTTCTGCACAGCAAAAGAAACTACCATCAGAGTGAACAGGAAACCTACAGAATGGGAGGAAATTTTTGCAACCTACTCATCTGACAAAGGGCTAATATCCAGAATCTACCATGAACTCAAACACATTTACAAGAAAAAAACAAACAACCCCATCAAAAAGTGGGCGAAGGACATGAATAGACATTTCTCAAAAGAAGACATTTATGCAGCCAAAAAACACATGCAAAAATGCTCATCATCACTGGCCATCAGAGAAATGCAAATCAAAACCACAGTGAGATACCATCTCACACCAGTTAGAGTGGCCATCATTAAAAAATCAGGAAACAACAGGTGCTGGAGAGGATGTGGAGAAATAGGAACACTTTTACACTGTTGGTGGGACTGTAGACTAGTTCAACCATTGTGGAAGTCAGTGTGGCGATTCCTCAGGGATCTAGAACTAGAAATACCATTTGACCCAGCCATCCCATTACTGGGTATATACCCAAAGGACTATAAATCATGCTGCTATAAAGACACATGCACAGGTATGTTTATTGCGGCACTATTCACAATAGCAAAGAGTTAGAACCAACCCAAATGTCCAAAAACGATAGACTGGATTAAGAAAATGTGGCACATATACACCATGGAATACTATGCAGCCATAAAAAATGATGAGTTCATGTCCTTTGTAGGGACATGGATGAAATTGGAAAACATCATTCTCAGTAAACTATCGCAAGGACAAAAAACCAAACACCACATGTTCTCACTCATAGGTGGGAATTGAACAATGAGAACTCATGGACTCAGGAAGGGGAACATCACACTCTGGGGACTGTTGTGGGGTTGGGGGAGGGGGGAGGGATAGCATTAGGAGATATACCTAATGCTGAATGACGAGTTAATGGGTGCAGGAAATCAACATGGCACATGGATACATATGTAACAAACCTGTACATTGTGCACATGTACCCTAAAACCTAAAGTATAATAATAAAAACAAAACAAAACAAATCCAGTTTATAATATGTACAAAAGTAAAATACTTTGGAATAAATTAAAAAAAAGAAAAAAGTCAAGATATTCAAGCACTATAAACTCTACACTAAATGAAGAAATGATAAACTATAACAAAATCTACATAAATTAGCCTTGTTTGTTCATGCACTTTATTATCCCTCTCTCCACTGACCCTCCCCTTCAAAGTACAAATACACAATCAATACACAAGCAAATATGTTTATATATATGTGTGTGTGTGTGTATACACACAAGCAAATATTTATATATATACGTGTATGTGTTTATATATACGTGTGTGTATATACATATATATACACACATACACATACACACACACACACACAAGCAAATATATATATACATATAGAAAGTAGCCAGGGTACCAAGTCTTTACTTAGAATACTAGCAATAAAAAGGGGAAGATATTAAGAAGCCATTCTTTATGACTGTTTGAACTGACTTTCTAGGTCATCAGAGGAACTATTTGATGAGAAATCCTCCTTTACAAATGCCTTTCAGCTAGTGCATATAAAAAAAATTTTGAACAATCATTATTTTGCAAGCCATAATGAGACAATTGGTATAGACAATGATCATCAGTGGATTCTAGAACCATTAGGAAATATGGAAATATTAGTCTCTGTTCATTCCATTGATCAAACTTAGCATCATTTAAAATAGGATGACTAGATGCACTTCTTCATATGCTGAAATAGTAATGACACACCACAATCTATAAAATATTTTTGCTGAGCTGTTAAACCTGAATATTATCAAGTCATTAGGTCTAAATTCCAGTTTATGGGAATACTAAATATTTGAGGTACAGAGCAAAGACTTTGCTGACCCACTTTGAACTTGTGGAAGAGAAAATAAATTTAGTTTTGTTAAAAACACATTGGAGTTGGTTGTTACCCATAGCATAGCCAGCTTAGATTGTTGAATACATTGCCAAGGTTCTAGAGTTTGGTACTAGTTTGGAAGAGAAATTAAAAGGTAGGTCTATGATCTCCCCAGGGTATGTTCTAACATAACATATTTTCTAGATGCAAAGCATTGTCTGTGTACATGCTAAGTCTGAATTACCAGTGGCATCTTTGCCAATTCTCTAGAATATTAATGATGTTGTAAATATTTTTATAGCTTTGTTTGCATTCTACATCCTTGTGGCTCTTTATTAAGGTACTGCCTAGAAAATTAATTAACATTATAATGGAAATCATTTGTTATACTTGATTTCCCATGCCTCTCCTTCATTATAAGTTTTTCATCAAACATGTAAAACTTTGGTTATTATTTTAAAAAAAGGTATATAGTTTATTAAAGAATTAGTCTTTGGCACTAGTAATCAGAATAAGAGCCTACTTCACTGAGTCTCCATTTGATTTTTAAATCAACATATGTCTCATTTCATTTTAGTTCCTGTTAGTTAAGTAGCTTAAAACCCTGGTATTTTGTGAAAATTCCAGGGTTCTGAAACATTGTAAGTACATAAGTTCTTGTTCTCCGAAAATAAATGTGATCATAAATTTGAACATTTGTTTTCTCCCATATAGATATAAACATACATGAAATATGTCAATGATAATTTATAATAAAATGTATATTTTAGGTTAAGTTGTATGGGCTTTCTTATTTTTGTCTCTTAAAATTTTGTTTGTTTCCAGTAAGTGGAAGGTATATTTTTAAGTATTTAAAATTTATATCTAATGACAGTATTCAATCTATTGCATGAATATGTTCGAATATTACCCATGAAAATATATTTTTCCACACTTGCGTTTAATATATAATTCAGGCAGAATGTTGAACCAGTTTTCACCAACTTGGAAGCTGTTCTTTGCTGAAAAATGATTCCCACTTACTTGGAAATGTTGTTCCCTCAAGGAAACTAAGTTGTACATCCAAGACACCAACTTTCCCATAAAAAGAATTGGAAGGAGCTTTTTTATTTCATGGTAATGGAAACCATAGCTAATTTATTCACTGAAATATGGAAATTTCTCTTGATTAACCAAATTTCAAACTTTTAGAGCATGATATGGTAAATGTTTATAATGAAATATCTTCTCTTCAAATATGTCTGAGATCTTTGAAGGTTCTCATGTGTACATTTATGATTTTAGAGGTAAATGCTTATGAAGTAGCAATGGCTCTGTGCTGCCAATAAAATTTTCACACCAAAATGCTTATCTTCCTTTATTTTTTTCTCCTTAAGGAATTCTGGACTAAATTAACACGTTAAATATCTTTATTTAAGGCAATGAGCCATTATTAATAAAACTACCAATTATCTTATATAAAGGATCCTTCTTTCCTGGAGGGCAATTTGGCAATACCTATGAAAAACTGTAGAATTTAGTGTACCATATAACCCAGCTATTCCACTGTAGGAACTCATGCTAATAATTTAGAATGTGCCCCAAGATTTTATTAAAAGCATGTTCATTGCAGCATTAAATTTAAATGTTCAAGAAAAGAGTTGGATACATTCAGGAATATCCACACACATTCTACACAGTCCTTTAAAATATAGCTAGGTTTTGTGAAAGCAAATTTCCTGTCAAGGAAAGACGCTCATAATATATTGTTTAATGTGAATTAAAGATTGAAAAACAGTATAACAGTATGCTTCAATTTTTATGAATAGCAAATCTATTTGTTTATATCTGCATGCAAATATACATCTCCAAGAATATACACAAAAATATTAACAATTGCTTCCATTGACTTTATGGAAGAGTTTATGTGACTTTTTTCTTTTCTAATGTATATTTTGTATACCATTAACAGGTATTCCTTATTAAAATAAGCGTAGAACAAAAGCAGAGCCATTCTTGATTCAAGAAAATTAAACAAAAACAAAATATTTTTTCAATAAAAAATATACGCTATATAACACTCATTATTTATAGTTCCAGTGTATATGAATTAGAAAACCATCCATTATCTCTTTTTGGGTGTTCTGCATTCTGGCATTCCTATGTAACCAACTCCAATGTGTTATATATGAATATTTCAGTAGCAACACTGTACTATTTTTCTGTTTCTGTTTGTGACTTGATATCATCACATTCTGTTTTAACTTAGATAAGTTACCCAAGTTCTCTGAATACCAGAAAACTTGCTTGGTTGCAAAATAGGGATAATAATAAGATCTACTTCATATATATATTATTTTATAGATTAAATGAGAAAATGAATGTAGTGTTTGCACATATCCTGGCTTATAGTCAATGTATAATTAAAAACTCTAATACAGCATAGAACACACTACATGTCTCTTACCTCCTCAATTTATGACCCAAAGGAAGTTTAAATATTTAGATTCTTATTCTACAGACCAGAAACACTTTTTAATCTGTCAGGTGGTCTCCATCATATATTCCTTGCATCTTCAGATTTCAGGAAAGCCTTAGTCACATTTATTAAGATGGAGAATTGAGATTTGTGTCATAATGAGATAAGAAAAGGAAAACACATACCCTGCTTATCTTTGTCCATTCCGTGTTGCTATAACAGTATATCACAAAGTAGGTAATATATTAAAATAAAAGAAATTTATTTTCACAGTTCTGAAGGCTAGGAAGTCCAATATCAAGGAATTGGCACCTGGTCAGGGCTTTCTTGCTAGTGGAAGGTTTGGAAGAGAGAGACAGAGAGCACTAAAGAGAACAAAAGAAGGCTGAATTCCCTTTATGACAAAACTCTGTCACCATTATAAACTCACTCCCTCAGTAACAACAGTAATCCATTCATGAGGGCAAAGGCCTCATGACCTAACTACCTTGTAAATTTCCTACCTCTCAATACTGTTGCATTAAGGATTGTTTCAAATACATAAAATTTTGGAGACATATTTAAACCATAGCACTGCTGCATACATTATTTGAGCAATTTATCTTACTAACTTGGATCAAAATTTCAGAATGGTGTTTGTCATTGATGAGGAGACCATTGTTCTATGGGAGTAGAATAGCTAACATGGATAGAAAATACAGAATGGGATTCCCAACATTTACCAAGCTCGTAAGTAGCACAGATTGCATGCTATGCCCTTTTTATGTCATAGCATACTTAATCCCCAAAATTACCCTGGAAGTTAAATGTGGCAGTCTCAATTGTTAAAATAAGAGCAACAAGGCTGAAAAAAAAATTGGAAACATATCCAATGTCAAAAAGCTAAGGGGAGGAAAGGAATCAGAATTTGAACCGAATTCAAATTTACAGCTAGGTCTCTTCAAAACTTGCCAGACTAGGTTGGGCTGGTGGCTCACACCTATAATACCACCACTCTGGGAGGCCGAGGCCGGGAGATCACCTGAGGTCAGCAGTTCAAGACCATCCTGGCCAATATCTCTACTAAAAATACAAAAATTAGCCAGGCACAGTAGAGGCTGCCTGGAATCTTGGCTACTCGGGAGGCTGAGGTAGGAGAAATACTTGAACTTGAAGGTGGAGGCGGAGGTTGCAGTGAGCTGAGATCGCGCCACTGCACTCCAGCCTGGGCAACAAGAGCGAAACCCTGTCTCAAACAAACAAACAAACAAACAAACAAAATCAAACAACAACAACAACGACGACAAACTTGCCAGACCAACAAAAAACCAAAGTGAGAGCAAACTTCATAGAACATTTCAGTTGAATTCTAAAAGTATTATTTTATTATTTAAAGAGACATTTCTGTTTGTAACACCCAAAGCAATCTACAAATTCAATACAATCCCCAACAAAATACCAATGACATCCTTCAGAGAAATAGACAACCCACAGAATGGGAGAAAATATTTGCAAACTATCCATCTAACAAGAGATTAATAACCAGAATCTATAATGAGCCCAAATAACTCTACAGGAAAAAATCTAATAATCTGATTAAAAACTGGGCAGAGGATCTGAATAGATATTTTTCAAAATAAGACAAACAAAAGGCAGACAGACATATGAAAATGTGCTCAACACCACTGATCATCAGAGAAATGCAAATCAAAATCATGAGATACCATCTCACCCCAGTTCAAATTGCTTGTATCCTAAAGAAAGACACTAATGAATAGTGGTGAGTATGTGGAGAAAGGGAAACTCTCATACACTGTTGGTAGGAGTACAAATTGCTACAACCACTGTGGAGAACAGTACAGAAGTTCTTCGGGGGCCGGGCGTGGTGGCTCACACCTGTAATCTCAGCGCTTTGGGAGGCCGAGGCGGGTGTATCACGAGTTCAGGAGATCGAGACCATCCTGGCTAACATGGTGAAACTCGGTCTCTACTAAAAATACAAAAAATTAGACGGGCGTGGTGGCGGACACCTGTAGTCCCAGCTACTCAGGAGACTGAGGCAGGAGAATAACTTGAACCCGGGAGGCGGAGTTTGCAGTGAGTGGCGATGGCGCCATTGCACTCCAGCTGGGCGACAGTGCGAGACTCTGTCTCCAAAAAAAAAAAAAAAAAAGAAAAAAGAAGTTCCTTCTCTTCACCTATCGACAGTCCACCCATAATTCAAGGCCTGGAACTACTTTAATTTCACCATGTTCTTTTATGCAGATAAGATCTGGTCCTGTTTTGACATGTAGACTTCTGGTACATATTATACTCCGCCTTGTATATAGTTATTTATTTTCTTATCTGAGCCATCTTTTTGTAAGCTCCATGAATGTAGCTATCTTTTCATCTTAGCCCCTCTAACTCATATCTCTCTTTTTTGTAAAGTATAATGTTAATAAATGTTTATTAATTGGCTTGATAGCTAATTTCTAATATTCTTTGTACAGAAAGTATTTATTGGTCACTCTTGTTACCCTGAGGTGAATTAGCAGAGTTTTTGGCTGAAATAATTGTTCAAGGAAAAAAAAAGTACTGAAAACTTGACAGAAATGCTAGAAATGTTTTTAAATATAAACAATAAAATTTAACGTTTAAAATAGTTATATCTTAGAATTATTTGTGTTAGATACCTGGTCAAATTTGATTTGTAAAGGATTCTAGAATTTTAAATGACCTTTGTTATTATCATGATTTCCATATATTTTAAAGTAATATAATATGTTAAAAAATCACCCTCACTAAATTTTATCTAAACTAATTAAAATACCAGAAAAAATCCCCAAATTACATTTAGTTGATAATCACAGAAACATTATAGTAACAGTGAGTATTAAACATCCTATCGCTTTTGCAGATATAAAAATGCCCCCAAAATGTACCCAGAAAAATTGTCTATAGCAGCCCCAAGGCTTCTGAATTCCAGGGACATCATCTTCTGTGCCTGCTGAAGCAGATATTTGAGTCTTCTATTTTAAAAGGTATTTAGAAATACAGATACACAAAGCTTTGCTTTATTCTTTGTCTGAACCCAAGTCTCTAAAAAATGTTTTTATAAATATTTTATTCTTTTTCTCTGTTTTGTGAAAGTGAAATTCATTTGGCCACTGTCTGCTTTCTACAGCCTTCTCTGTTAAAATTACACTAAATTGCCTTTATAACTTAAAAAATGATTTTAAGTATTATTATCTGCTAATAATTAGGTCCAAAGAGTTCTTGAGGCTTTGAAGTTGTCCTGGCATCTGAGCCCAACCCTGCAATCTGGGGGCTGTCTCTGAAATTTCAGTCACATTTCCCCTTAGTGCCTTTGAACCCACAAACTGTTCTCTTGGCTCCTCTGACCTGACTAAAATGAAGAAAGGCATAAAATCTCCTGAGAAGGTGTGTCCTAACAAGATTTCAGACCCAATTCCAGCCACCAAGGGGGTTTAGATAAGGCTTAGATACACAGTTCATCTTTTGGATTCTTTCATCCAACTCCAACCTTGGAACCCTTTGTGTTTCCCTCACCTCTATTCACTTCACACGATTGGGTCCATCACTAATCATAATATAGGATTTTGCTTAGAAGTTTGATCAGCTTTAAAGTTTGCTCCAGCTCAGCATAGACCATACCCTTAGCTCTATAGGATGGCAGGATAAAGGGATTCTTTGCCCTGCACACTCTAGGAATTAATTGAACCAACTATAAATAACCATTCTAAGCAGAAAGGAAACACACATGGCATTACCTTGAAATATATCATTTCCAGATCGCCTTGAGCTCTTTATGAGGGGGAAAAAAATCACATCTTCTCACTGATAAATCTTACTTGTAATTAGTATGAGTGTACTTCAAATTCAGTGGATTATATGTTAATATTTTTGAAATATTTTACAAATCTTAAATAACTTGAGAATGTGACAAATGATAGAAATTTGAGTCTGTACAATTAGAATATATATATATTTTTAGACTTTATTTTAAAGCACTGGAATTTAAAGACAGTTACTGTCTGGGACTCTAAATTATGGTGTTTTGTTCTTTCATATATAGATAAGAGTAAAATTGTATGTGTGTACGTGCAAATATATATTATATATGCTATATATGTATATATTAATACAGCTAACCAAGAAAAATAATATAGTGATAGAAGAAAAATATATTATTGTTAAATATCAAAGGGATTATCAATAACATATTTAACAAGGTATGCACATCTACTTACAATCTACGAGGTGCTGTGCTTGGCACTGTCAAGGAGACGTACTAAGGCATGCCACCTGACTTCACTGATATCACAGAAGTGAGATAGATACATCTAATTCCAAAGAGGAATTCTTAAGGGCATAACAAAGGAAAAGCAAATATGTAAAGTACTAGGAGAGTCGTGAGAAAGATAAACTTTAATTAAGTACCCAGAAAGTTAAAAGGAAATATTTAGTAATGAAAATTTCTAACAGTCTGAAATGTGTATATTTGTAACAAAAGAGAAATTTTCTATGACTATTCAGTATTCAGATCACTAAATGTATCTTAAATTTTGTCTCATCGATGTTTCCTCTCTACTTGTTATTTTCATGAGGAATACTTGAAATGCATTTAGATGATGAGAAAGAATACTCAGAATCCTTAGAAGAGTGGTGTGGATTCAGAACAAAAATAAAGGAAGGATATGTGTTGCATGCATATTTATTTAAAAATATATTTTAAAAACAGGAAAATCAATTACAGACTTTGGTAAGCATAGGGGATGGTTTCCCTGGAATTCAAAAACCCTGAGAAAAATCAAGAAATCTTAATTGAACCACGAGTCACAGAAAGCAAGTCATGAAGTCTAAAATAATGGCTCTGCCCATTAATTCAATCATCATGTCATCAGATCAAATGTAATCCCAAGATATTGGGGATTTAGTGACCCAATCTACCACCGTAGGAAGAAACTTTAAAATGTATAGGAAGTACCAAAATGTTTAAATCAAAAATTTACTTCATCCTTCTATAAAGAATGACTTTTCTTATCCAAAATGACTAAACAACATTATCCCATGTTTGGCGTTTGCATGGGATGACAGAAGAAGGAACACTTCTGCTAATGATAGAAAAAGCAATATACAGCTATTACTGCTGATAAATAGCCAAAGTACATGAATCACAACCAAAGTTCTCTTCACTGACTGACCTACATTTTAACTGACTGGCCAGATTAGTCACAGCCAGCCTTGATCCCTCTGTAAAACATACTGATTGAAGACCACAGCTTGTTGACCAGCCATTGCTAACTGGCTACCCCATGGCATACCATACCATACTGCTACCGTTGAGTTGCATGTGCATGCCCAAGAAGAATATGTTTTGCTTGTTCCCAAAACTGTTTATGCAGTTTTACCTTCATCATTATAATTTTAAAATTTCAGTAAATATTTCATAAGCTTATAAAATAGGTCTACAAAAAGAAAAAAAGTGCTGTTTCTGTGAAATATGAGTTGAGGCTGGGTGCGGTGGCTCATGCCTGTAATCCCAGCACTTTAGGAGGCCGAGGTGGGCAGACCACCTGAGGTCAGGAGTTTGAGATCAGTTTGACCAACATGGAGAAACCCCGTCTCTACTAAAAATACAAAATTAGCCAGGCGTGGTGATGTATGCCTGTAATCCCAGCTACTCGGGAGGCTGAGGCAGGAGAATCGCTTGAAGCCGGGAGGCAGAGGTTGTGGTGGGCAGAGAACACACCATTGCACCCAGCCTGGGCAACAAGAGTGAAACTCCATCTCAAAAAAAAAAAAAAAAGAAAGAAATATAAGCTGCTTTGGAAATATTCAATAAAGGAGAGTTAGCAAAATTTTTTGTTGAAGACCAGTTGTACCTGAGATTGGTAAAGATGGGAATAATCATACGGATAGAAAAGGAATCTGATCTCAGATTGTATCACAAGTGGCTCTAAATTCATGCTTCACAAACATACACACTCACAAAAAGAAAAGAAGGAAGAAAAAGTGAAAGAAAAATTAAAACCAAACTAGAAATTATAGATACATCCTGAGGTCTGGCTTATAAATTCAAGAAACCTTAGAACTCCATTAGGCAGACCTTTGTGTTACAATAAAAATAGTAGATTCAAAGCTAACAGAAAATGTTTAAGGTATGAATTTTATAAGTTTTAAAAATTCCTTGCTTTATTTGATAAAGAAAAAAAAACATTAACCAACCACTAGTCCCAATTAAACTGGATTTTAAGCAGTAATAGGGTCCCTAAGCACATGCTGGCCATCATAAGCACAGACCTGTCACTGATGCACAAAGCTACTTGGTATCTGCAGAAGATTCCTGAAAGAACTAGCTCATCCTACTTCCTTAGATACACACATTAAAATTGAGAATCAAACTTTTCAGAAGAAGTTATTGAATTTTGATCGCAGAATACACTGCATTCTTTATGGTTTACTGTATTTAATCACATACAAGCAAGTATTTAGAATGTGCATTTCAGAATATGGATGTGGTCATTTTGAAAAAAAAAAAAAGCATTTTATTTAGTAAAGAACTCATTCAACTCATTCCAAGTATTGCCATTTATAAATGCCTGAGCTGGAGTGAGGGACCATATTTCTGAAACTGCAAGATGTGTCCCCAAATGAGTTCTCTCTTTCTTCAGCCGCGCATCTACAATACATTTGTTGAACTTCCTTACACTAGGAGTGGCTATATGACTCAGTTTTCTCCAGTGGAATAAGAGTTGGAAGGTCCCTGGCTCTTGAAAATCTTCGTACCGTGACCCTTCGTGTCCATCTTCATGACATCAACTAAAAGCAGATGAAATCATGTCCCTTGGATTTCCCAGCATGAATACCTAGGCTGGACTATTTCTTGAGAAAGAAATAAACTTTCCTGTCTTGTTGAGTCATGAAATTCTGGATTTATTTTTTTAAACAGCTAGCACAACTCTGATTAAGGCCCCTTCTGATTTTCTAGACAAAATTGAGCTTTTCCCAACATAGATTTGTATCCTTTATGAAACTGTGTCTTAATGAAGAGTATTTCTGTGTAGGAGAGCTTTATGTTACAGAGGCACAAGAAGACTGCATGGTGATTGCACACATAGCAGTTTTCTAGAAAGATTCAAAAGATTAATTAGTGTAGTCCTATTCTTAGCACAAACACACTACTATAAAAAAAAAAGATGGAAAAAAAATTAGGATCAAGAGACACTGGTAGATCAAAGAACATGATATCCACTTCTCATGCTATTGGTAATGTTTGATCATTTGATTTAAGTATGGTTCACAGACTTTTTCCATTTTAAAGATATGTTATTCCCTTTGTAGTCAAAAATTAAAATGTATGTGTCTGGAGAGTACCTTAAGACTACGTAAATATCCTGTACCCCGATAGGCTTTTGCCCCATGGTTTTAGTGTTTTAATTTTAATGATTTTTGCCTGAATTAAATTATTACTATTGTGGATATGAAATGCTGAGCTTTCTATTTGTTTCATTTCTTTTTTTTATATGAAGTACAAGTTGGCATTCTTATACTAATAACAGCTTTCCCTTCTTCATGCTTATTTCCAAATTTAAGATCCATATTGACTCATGGATTCTCTACAAAATTATAACGTATTTTCCATTATTCATGTTAATGAACAAATTGTTCTAAATGTGGCCAGCTGGAGCACCTTCAGGTGGGTTTGTGTGTTAGTTTGAAACGTGCCCATCAATTTCAATCATTTTCTTAATTTATGGAATAAGATGATCCAGGTTCAACTTGCACTTTACCAACTCAGCCAAGGAATTAAACATTTATCTAAAGATTAATGATTTCTCTCAGTGGCAAGTGGTATTTAGAAACCACTTGGCAATAATTGTGCTAATTGCCACTAGGAAGAATTGATTTTAAGATGCATCCTTAGACCAAACCAAGGAAAACAATAGATGGATGATAGCTATGTTAAATCATGATTTCATGCTAATTCCAGGATTTTATCTCCTTCTTTTCTCATGTCATGTATCTATTTCTCTGTTTCCAAAATGACAATGCTAATATTTATAATATATATAAAATATTTTGGAAGAACTATATCAATATCAACACCAAATCTAGTAAATAATGTTCATTTCTTTTTATCCTTAGATTGTAATCCCATTGCAAGTGTACAGAAGAATACTGTGTTTAAAATTTACTCATATTATATCTTTTGTTCTATATTCAATTAAAAATTTAATACAATTTCATTTATTATTTTTACATAAATATCTGTGAGGTTAACTTGTAGTTTTTTTCTCCCTACATTTACTAAGACTTAATATCAATAATATGATTATATCATAAAAAGAGAACTAGGAAGTTATCTGTCATTTTCTATACTTTAAAAATTGTGTGTGTTTGGGATGGTATGGTATTTGAAGGTTTTATGGAATTCCCTTATGAAACCATCTGGGCCTGTTGCTTTGTGTGAGGACGTTCTTTGATCACATTTTCAGTTCCTTTTATTTTATGTAAAAATGTCTCTTTAAGCAAAATATTTTTTCAGACCCATTGAAATATGGTACAAATTTCACAAACTGCCTGATCTTATTTTTTAAAAAGTGTCAGAACACCTTGACGTGCAGAAGCCACAAATAGCGCAAATGCACTCCTGGTAAGGACACATGCACTGTCTATGTCATACTCTTGAATATGTTTCTCATTCTGAACTATAAAATAGAGTAGATATACAAATTTAATGGAATTCACAGGAGAAGTACAACTCCAAGGGCTAACAGTGAAATACCAGGGCCATGTAGCCTGCTTGTTGGTAAAAACACATTGGCACTCCAGCTTCTCATACCTCTTTAGGAAGCGTGAAAATTCAAATGTGATATTTCTAAACATCCTTGAAGGCCATACAAGAATGTTTATATATACTGAAAGTAAAAATGCACAATTATTTGATATGGCATTTTTCAAAAGGTTTAGAGTTGCAGTGTACTTCTGCCAGTTTTTTTTTTCTCCCAGAAAATTACTGATGGTTATTACCCTTATTAAATCTTCAAAGTAAATCCTAAAGGAAGGAGGAAAAGTGAGACTTAACCCTTGTCAGAATACAGGTATAAAATGTGAAGAGAAAAGAACAGATAGGAAGCAATACAATTCTGACTTCCCAAAGGTATTTGTAGAGTGAACCGTACACAATGCCAAACAATACTGAAATATCCTAGCAACTAGAATGATTCAAAGAATTGATTTTTCTCTTTTAAAGGGGAGACAGAGGGAGTGAACTCAAATGCTTGTATTATGGTGTTAATTTATATATGAATATATAACGTTTAATCTGATTTACCACTTTCACTGAAACAGGGGTAACTCCCTGGTAAGTAAAATGATGCTATTGCCTTTTAATAGGCTGATATATAAGAAAAGACAATCTCTCTCTCTCTCTCTGTCTACACACACACACACACACACACACACACACACGCATACACACCTCTTTTTGTTGAGCTTTGCTTTATTGCATTTTATAGATACTGCAATGTTTACATTTTGGAATTTTGTGGCAACCTTGCATTGAACAATTCGATTGGTGGTGTTTTTCCAACAGCATGTCTTTGTGTCACATTTTTGTAATTCTCACAATATTTGAAATGTTTTCATTATTATTGTATCTGTTACGGTGCTCATGATCAGTGATATTTGATGTTACTGTTGTTATTGTTTTGGGGCACTGTGAACACACCATATAAGACAGTAAACTTAATTGATAAATGTTGTCTGTGTCTGACAGTTTCAATGATGGGCTGTTCTCTCATCTGTCCTCCTCTTCTCAGGCATCCCTATTTCCTGAGACACAATAATATTGAAATTAGATCAACGAATGACCTTACAATAGCTTCTAAGTGTTCCAGTTAAAGGAAGAGTCACCCTATATTCAATTTAAATCAAAGCTAGAAATGATAAAGTTTAAAGAGGAAGGCATATCAAAAGCCAGCCCAGATAGGCCAAAAGCTAGACCTCTTGTGCCAAATATTTAACAAAGTTGTGAAGGCAGAGGAAAAGTTTTTGAAGGGAATTAAAAGTGCTCCTCCAGTGACCATGAATGGTAATAAAATGAAGCAGCCTGACTGCTGATACGGAGAAAGTTTCAGAGGTCTGAATATATCAAAACAGCCAAGCATTCCTTTAAGTACAGCCTAACCCATAGCTAGGCTCTAACTATCTTTAATTCTATGAAGGCTGAGAGAGGTGAGGAACCTGCAGAAGAAAAGTTTAAAGCTAGCAGAGTTTGGTCCAGGGGGTTTGAGAAAATAAGCTGTCTTTAAAATGTAAAAGTACAAGGTGAAATAGCAAGCGCTCAAGTAGAAACTGCAGCAATTTACCCGGAAGATCTAGTTAAGATCATTAATGAAGGTAGCTACATCAAACAACAGATTTTCAATGTAGATGAAACAGCTTTATGTTGGAAGAAGATGCCATCTAGGACTTTCATAGCTAGCGAGAAGTCAATGCCTGGCTTTAAAGTTTCAAAGGACAGACTGACTGTCTTGTAACAGGGCTAATGCACCTGGTGACTCTATGTTGATGCTAATGCCCATTTGCCATTCTAAAAATCTCAGGGCCAATAAGAATGATGCTAAATCTACTCCGCTTGTGCTCTATAAATGGAACAACAAAGGCTGGATAGCAGCACATCTGTTCACAACACAGTTTTTAAGCCCAATGTTGAGACCTACTGCTAAGGAAAAAAATAATTTATTTAAAAATGTTACTGCTGATTGAAAACGCCCCTATTCACCCAGCAGCTCTGCTGTACAAGTAGATTAATGTTGTTTTCAGACCTGCTAACATGACATCCATTCTGCAACCCATAGATGAAGGAATACTTTTGATTTTCAAGTCTCGTTAATTAAGAAATACATTTTGTAAGACTACAGCTGACATAGATAATGATTTCTCTGGTGGATGTAAGCAAAATAATTTTAAAACCTTCTGAAAAGGATTCACCATTCTAGATGCTATTGAGAACAATTGTGATTCATAGGAGGAGGTCAAACTATCAACATTAATTACAGTTTGTAAGAAGATGATTTCAAACCTTCTGGATGACTTTGAGGGGTTCAAGACTTCAGTGGCATGGTTAATGGGTACAAAAAATAGAAAGAATGACTAAGACCTACAGTTACGACAGGGTAACTGTAATCAATAATAATTTAGTTGTATCTTTTAAAATAATTAAGAGTATAATTAGATTGTTTGTAAGACAAAGGATAAAAGCTTTTCTCCATGATGTCATTACTATGCATTACATGCCTGTATCAAAACATCTCATGTACTTCATGAATATATATATATATACCTACAATGTACTCACCAAATTTTAGAATTAAAAAATATATATTTAATAAAATGCCAGTGGCAGAAGTAACTGCAAAAAATGACAGAAGTACCAAGAGAACTAGAACTGGAAGTGGAGCCTGAAGATTGGACTGAATTGCTGCAATGTCAGAATCAAATTTCATCCAATGAGGAGTTGCTTCTGAGGGATGATCAAAGAAAGTGGTTTCTTTCTGTTTTTGTTTTTGTATTTCAATCAGGTATTTTATTGGGCTGGTAATTGCAAATTATACAAATTTCTGAAAATCACCTCCTATTTAAAAGCTACCATAGCTTCTTTCCAGGCAATTAATTCAGACAAGATACACAGAACACAGAGAAGTCGTAACTCACACATAGAAGGCTCCCAAACCAATTAATGACTAAACCCAATCTATACAGCTTTCTATTTTTTAGGCTCCCTTATACACAGCAAATAAATAAATAGCACATCTGCTAGCAAAATATTTTTTTTCAAATTTCAAGTGTTATAAAAGAAAATATTATTTTGTGTTGTTCCAACAGTTTTTCTTCTCTCCCAAAATAAAGAGCTTTGCCCATGATCTCAGGAGAGAATAAGAAGAGGGGGAAATCGACACACAAACAAATATGCAAAGTTAAAAATATTGATACCCGTTATAATTCTGGGGGGGTGGCGAGTTGGTAAGAATCAGCAGACACAAAAGTTCGCGACTGTAGCTCAGAGCCACCACCGCCCATTCCCCCTCAAAAGGCAGGTCACTGGTTTGCAGATTAGGCACCATTCTCCTTTTCCTAAGGTCTCCCCTCCCTGTTTAGGTTTATGTTCTCTCTCTCTCTCCATCTAGATCCTTCCCAAACTAAAGTCCTATGCTGGGCAAAGCCTTCTTTATGTCTCGATTTTAGGTAGCAGACGGGAGTGCGGGACACACTTTCATCAAGCCCCTACCTGTATCGGACTTAAAAGTTGATGTTCAAAGGATGAAGCCAGAAAGTGAGACATGATATACCATTCTCAAGAGGAAAGCTGCAGGCCCCTCATGTCAAAAAACACAACCAAGCTAAGCACATTTGTGCGCACGTGCACACGCGCACCCCCTACCCACTCAGTCTGATGAGACTCATCTTGGGAGAGAGAGAAAACAGCCCAAGTCTGAAGTTGTACAGGAGGGTATATATAGATATCCTCTCCAGCAGGCGCCAATTAAAGGGGGTGGAATAGGCGGGGAGGATTTGAATGTTTTGGTGGGAAAACCCCAAACTTGATTGTACCATATCTGATGAAGTGTAGCCTCATTTCCTATTTAATTCCAACCAGGAAAAACATGCATTCTTTAAAAGCTCTTCTAGACAAAATAAAAAGAGAAATAGCTCTTCTCTCTACTCTCAGTTTCACGCATCTAAGTCCCCTACCCTTATCCCAGAATATCCCCTCGAGCTGGGAGAAGAATCTCAGGGCTCACAAATAGAAGGCAGGAAAAAAAAAAAAAAAGTACCATCTTTGAGGCATCCTGAAAAGGGTCATGTGAACAAACTCTATTGCTGGGTTTTCAAATGGTTTCTTCTGAGCACAAGAAAACCCTTCCTACCCCAGGGATTGAGGCACAAGGAAAAACTAACAGGCAGAAACTACACGTTCCATATGCTCTGCTTTTCACTGCTGCTAAAACATTACACATGCTACACATGCCTTGAAAGCAAGGCAAGGACAAATCCCACCCTTCTGATTTCCCCAAGGCCAGCACAGCTCTAGGCACAGGGCAGATTGCTCCTGTTTCCCAGGTGGGGGGAGTGGCCTGAGCAGGGCCTTATTCCTGGCCACTTTCTCCAAGAGCTGTCTGCACATTTTCTAGAAAAGTGGTTTCTTGAGATAGAATCTACTCCTGGCAAAGATGCTGTGCCTGTTGTCCAAATGACAATAAAGGATTTAGAATATTACATGAACTTAGTTGATAAAGTAGCCACAGGTTTAAGAAGATTGAGTCTAATTTTGCAAGAAGTACTACAGTGGGTAAAATGCTATCAAACAGCATTGCATTCTACAGAGAGATTTTTGTGAAAGTAAGACTCAACCCAGTGACAAATTTGATTGTTGTCTTATTTCCAGAAATTGCCACATCCACTCCGACCTTCAGGACCTACCAGCATGGTCAGTCAGCAGCCGTCAACATGGAGGCAAAACTCTCCACCAGCAACAAGATTAAGACTTGCTAAAAGCTTATGATCATTTTAGCAATAAAGTCTTTGTAATTGAAGTAGGTACTTTGTTTCTGAGACACAACGCCATCGCACACTTAAAAACTACAGTATAGGCCAGGAGCAGTGGCTCACGCCTGTGCTGTCTGCACTTTGGGAGGCCGAGGCGGGTGAATCACCTGAGGTCAGGAGTTCGAGACCAGCCTGACCAACACGGTGAAACCCCATCTCTACTAAAAATACAAAAATTAATTGGGCTTGGTGGCACAGGCCTGTAATCCCAGCTACTCCGGAGGCTGAGGTGGGAGAATTGCTTGAATTTGGGAGGCGGAGGTTGCAGTGAGCCGAGATCTCGCCACTGCACTCCAGCCTGGGTGACAGAGCGAGATTCCATCTCAAAATAAACAAACAAACAAAACTACATATAGTGTAAGTATAGTGTAAGCGGGACTTTTATATACACTGGGAAACCGAAAAAATTATATGACTTGCTTTATTTTGATATTCCCTTTATTGTGGTGGTCTGGAACCGAACCTCCAATATTTCTGAGTATGCTTCTCTCTCTCTCTCTCTCTGTGTGTGTGTATGTGTGTGTGTGTGTGTGTATTTACAATAAATTCACATGTATGTATTCTGTTTAATTTCTATATGTACATGTGTGTACGAATATTTTTATGTGTTTATGTGTGTTCTATACATATACATTATTCACACACAGGAAAAGAAAAGATAAAGTGTAAAAAACACTAATACTTGATCTCAAAGAGCTTACAATCTGTCAAACATGTTAATAGCTTATAATTATACAAGGCAGAAAAAAATACAGGCTAAATAGAGTTACATATATTGTATGGCAATCCTGGTTAACAGAGTGATTTATTTTAGTGTATGGAGTTATATATGTGTGTGCATTCTCAGGAGGGAGAGGGCTTGTTTTCAGTCCAGCAAATATAGAGATATGCAAGTATATCAGTTACTTCTTTCTACCCTACTAGCTTAGTTGTTCTTTCAGATTGAAACAGTCTTCTATCAGATAGTTCAACATCTTTGGCTGAAACTATAGCCATTGACAGAGACTGAGATGTAGAATGTCTTTCTTTTTTGTCAGCTAAAATAGCTAGCCCTTGTAGTGCTGAGTAACTTTTCCCTGTAGCTGGACACGTAGGAGCAGGTCATCTTCAGATGGAGTCTCTCGCTAACCATGCTTCAGTGAGGAAAGTTACTAAGAGGATGCTGTCAGCATTTTTCCTTTAAGAAACTCACCAAATGCAAGGAAAATAATGGGGCAATCATTATTCAAGAGAGTGTCAAAATCATTTAGAAATCAAAACAGGCTATTGGAGTTCATAGGTTCTTTAATATGCGCAGCTACTATCTTTCCTTTAGTTTAATAAGAAGTTGCGTATCCTCACAATTAAAGATAATTGCAGAGTATAAAAACTGCGTTGTGGTTATAGAAACAGTGAAAGAAGCTTGGTGACAAGACAAAGATTTCATCAACTGAACACCTTGAAACTATGTAGCCTTTAAAACAAAACTCTTCCTCTCTACAGCTTGTTCCTTGTATCCTGAGTTTCATTCTTTATTCTCATTAATACACATTACTCAATGTCTTCACTGATTGGCAACAGAGCTGCAGTTTTTCTCAAAAATTTTAAAATTCTTAAATCTCAATGTGGCTTCTCTAAGTCACTTAAAAGTGTAACTTGTTTTAAAATTAGAATTTATCACCTTATTTTTTTGTTGTTTCTTTGGAAACCCTGTCAAAAAGATCTTGCAAACTATCATCTTCTGAAATAATTCCAATATTGTGCACTAGAAGTTTCTGTATTTACTTGAGTAGTTAAAGGTGAAATTATATCCATTGAAATATGAAACATAGGTATTGTTGTTACTTAATCAGACACACAACTTCAGTTTAAGGGCACTGCATCAGAGAAAGCAAGGCATTTTTTTTCACATTGAATAGTCACTACAGTTGAATAAATACTTTGTTGGATGTTTCTCCTTAGTACTTTACATAAAGGTTTGTAGAATCTATGTACCTGTGTAAAAGAATAGGAAGGAAGATAATATAAATTGTGAAGAAGCCAGTTTCACTTCCATTTAAATTGAAAACTAAAGAGGCCAACACCTATGATAAATTTATATCAGCTCAAAAGAAAAAGTACATGTAGACATAATGCCACAAGCCAAAAAAGCATACTCTCTTTCTTGAATGAAAAATCACCACTCAATAAAATACTAGTTAAGCAAAAAAGTCAATGTTTTAACTGCTTAAGTCACTTTCATTATTTATTAACAAGGACTGATAAGCTTTATTTGCGGGAGAAGCATTCAAGATCTGTCTGTCAAAAACTAAATACATTAGAACCAAAAATAAATAAATGAAAGAAACAAAACAGAAATCAAAAAGTGGTAAATGAAAAATAAATTAAAAACCTCCAAAGAAAGTTCATTTGGAAAAAATATTACATGGTAAATAAACAAACATTTAGATGATCTTCTAAAAAACTGTCAATCCCAAAATGAAGAAGTTCTCTTGCCCTATCCAACTTGTTGGTCAGTGGTAATACTTCAAACTATTCAAATGAGTTTGTGTAAGTGCATATAAATTAGACATTGATTTGAGTGTAATTTATTCATTTTCTTAAATAATATGCAAATTTGCATAAACCTAGATTTTAAAATAAGATTTACAGACGGTAAACTCTGCAATCTGACAATTTACATGTTAATATGCTAATTTAATTCAACAAACATTTATTGAACTTCTAGCAAAGCATTGGGCTGGGTATTATGGGTGCATTATCTATGCCATTTAGAAAGTACACAACTAGAAGGTGAGATAGGCAAAACAAAGCGCAATTTTGCTCCTGACATTATTACTATATGAACAGTTAATGCAAAATGAAATAACATAAGGAACAACTAACACTTTGTAGGTGTTATTTTCTTTATATAACAGACATTTAACATGGAAGTTCCTGTAATATCCCCATTGAAGCTTTGAGGGTAGGGGTTGGAAATAATTATCTTGCTTTCGTGCCTGCTTACATGAGGAATTTTATCTTCTCTGGGTCATCTATTTATCATCTCCTTTTACATCAAACTTTTTTGTAAGATTCTATTATTTAAAAACTTTCCATTGTGATTTTAACTATCAAGTTGATAAACTGTAGCTTGCTTCGACTAAATTTGCCCTAGTATAGATTTCAATGGACAATAGTTGAAGTCAACATTCACGAATTTTATATAATAATTATACAGAATACATTGAAAAGAATGAAAAACACTGACAATAAGAAGGCTATTAACTAGCAAAGAAACATGCCAAAACAAGCAATAAATAAACACAGCAGATCAGTATCTAACACAATGAAAATTTTCTAATGACAGTGTACACATTTAGGGTGGTATATTCACATATAATTTCATACAGAGAACAACATTTTTACCCATAATGAAGCATATAGACCAGTCCTACACAGCAATTTTCAATGAGTTATTATCTTCTCTTGATCAGTTATATTATGTATATTATGTAACTATAGCAGAGTGGGAGGAAACCTGTGACTCACATCTTTTGACCTTCTGCCTCTGTGAGTTCTCTTTTCAGTTCTTTTACAAAGGGCAGTTTACTTAATTCTCAGCACCACATTGCATCACATATACAATTATTATACTATTTTTTTTTTTTTTTTTTTGAGACGGAGTCTCGCCCTGTCCCCCAGGCTGGAGTGCAGTGGCGCAATCTCGGCTCACTGCAAGCTCCGCCTCCCGGGTTCACGCCATTCTCCTGCCTCAGCCTCTCCGAGTAGCTGGGACTACAGGCACCCGCCACCATGCCCGGCTAATTTTTTGTATTTTTAGTAGAGACGGGGTTTCACCATGGTCTCGATCTCCTGACCTCGTGATCCGCCCGCCTCGGCCTCCCAAAGTGCTGGGATTACAAGCGTGAGCCACCGCGCCCAGCCTATTATACTATTTTTAAAGAAGACAATTGAAAACTCAAAAAGGTTAATTCTTTGCCTAAATTCACAAAGGCATTGAAAGGCAATGCTTGACTATGACAAGCCACACTTTTAGCATCTTAGAAAATATAATAGACAACTGAAAATCATTTATTTTAATGGAACATAGAAATTTTTTGTGCATTATTACTTCCTTCATGTCTTCCCTTTATAACTCTATTTTAAAACTTAGGAATCATATCATCTTTTAGTCACACAATATTAAGAATGAAAAGAAGACCTGTATTTAAAACTTGTTGGTCTTTATAGAATCTGATAGGAATATTAATGCAATTCTACTAAGGAAAAGAGTCTCATGCATAGATTTAGGATATACCTATCATCAACCAATAAAAAACATTGTGTACCTTCTGTGAGATCTGGACTGCCATGGGTGTTATAGGAGATGGAAAAATAACACGATTCAATTCAGCAATATATATTGAACATCTATTTTATTCAACAAATTACCCAAGACAAAAAAAGGAAAAGATTAGGAAGTAGGAAGACTTCTATCAAAAGACACATAGATGAAAAAAACCCAGAGATGTTCTTTAAGAAATTATAATCTGGTTATGGAAATACAGCTAACACATATGCAATGCAGCAATTTAAAAATGTAGCTTTAAAGTCACTTGATACTGTGGTCTAAAAAAGCAAATACATTTTTGATGAAAGGGTAAGTCTACATTTTAGTAAGCCATGTTCATTAAAAAGTCAGAAAGTTTGGTGGGGGGGAGCCAAGATGGCTGAATAGGAACAGCTCCAGTCTACAGCTCCCAGCGTGAGCAATGCAGAAGACAAATGATTTCCAACTGAGGTACCAGGTTCATCTCACTGGGGATTGTTGGACAGTGGGTGCAGGACAGTGGGTGCAGTGCACCAAGTGTGAGCCGAAGCAGGGTGAGGCATCGCCTCACCCAGGAAGCTCAAGGGGTCAGGGAATTCCCTTTCCTAGTCAAGGAAAGCGGTGACAGATGGCACCTGGAAAATCGGGTCACTCCCACACTAATACTGCATTTTTCCAAAGGTCTTAGCAAACGGCACACCAGGAGATTATATCCCGCGCCTGGCTCGGAGGGTCCTATGCCCATGGAGCCTCGTTCATTGCTAGCACAGCAGGCTGAGATCAAACTGCAAGGCAGCAGCAAGTCTGGGGGAGGGGCACCTGCCATTGCCAAGGCTTGAGTAGGTAAACAAAGTGGTTGGGAAGCTTGAACTGAGTGGAACCCACTGCAGCTCAAGGAGGCCTGCCTGCCTCTGTAGACTCTACCTCTGGGGGCAGGGCATAGCCAAACAAAAGGCAGCAGAAACCTCTTCAGACTTAAATGTCCCTGTCTGACAGCTTGGAAGAGAGTAGTGGTTCTCCCAGCACGCAGCTTGAGATATGAGAATGGACAGACTGCATCCTCAAGTGGGTCCCTGACCCCCGTGTAGCCTAACTGGGAGGCACCCCCCAGTAGGGGCAGACTGACACCTCACATGGCTGGGTACTCCTCTGAGACAAAACTTCCAGAGGAACTATCAGGCAGCAACATTTGCTGTTCACCAATATCCACTGTTCTGCAGCCTCCGCTGCTGATATCCAGAAAAATGGGGTCTGGAGTGGACCTCCGGCAAACTCCAACAGACCTGCAGCTGAGGGTCCTGACTGTTAGAAGGAAAACTAACAAACAGAAAGGACATCCACACCAAAATCCCATCTGTACATGACCATCATCAAAGACCAATCGTAGATAAAACCACAAAGATGGGGAAAAAATAGAGCAGAAAAACTGAAAATTCTAAAAATCAGAGCACCTCTCCTCCTCCAAAGGAATGCAGCTCCTCACCAGCAACGGAACAAAGCTGGATGGAGAATGACTTTGACGAGTTGAGAGAAGAAGGCTTCAGACGATCAAACTACTCCGAGCTAAAGGAGGAAGTTCGAACCCACGGCAAAGAAGTTCAAAAAATTGAAAAAAGGTTACACGAATGGCTAACTAGAATAACCAATGTAGACAAGTCCTTAAAAGACTTGATGGAGCTGAAAACCACGGCACGAGAACTACGTGATGAATGCACAAGCCTCAGTAACCGATTCAATCAACTGGAGGAAAGGGTATCAGTGATGGAAGATCAAACGGATGAAATGAAGTGAGAAGACAAGTTTAGAGAAAAAAGAATAAAAAGAAATGAACAAAGCCTCCAAGAAATACGGGACTACATGAAAAGACCAAATCTACATCTGGTTGGTGTACCTGAAAGTGATGGGGAGAATGGAACAAAGTTGGAAAACATTCTGCAGGATATTATCCAGGAGAGCTTCCCCAATCTAGCAAGACAGGCCAACATTCAAATTCAGGAAATACAGAGAACGCCACAAAGATACTCCTCAAGAAGAGCAACTCCAAGACACATAATTGTCAGATTGACCAAAGTTGAAATGAAGGAAAAAATGTTAAGGGCAGCTAGAGAGAAAGGTCAGATTACCCACAAAGGGGAGCCCATCAGACTAACAGCTGATCTCTCGGCAGAAACTCTACAAGCCAGAAGAGAGTGGGGGCCGATATTCAACATTCTTAAAGAAAAGAATTTTCAACCCAGAATTTCATATCCAGCCAAACTAAGCTTTGTAAGTGAAGGAGAAATAAAATACTTTACAGACAAGCAAATGCTGAGAAATTCTGTCACCACCAGGCCTGCCCTAAAAGAGCTCCTGAAGGGAGCACTAAACATGAAAAGGAACAACCGGTACCAGCCACTGCAAAAACATGCCAAATTGTAAAGACCATCAAGGCTAGGAAGAAACTGCATCAACTAATGAGCAAAATAACCAGCTAACATCATAATGACAGGATCAAATTCACATATAACAATGTTAGCCTTAAATCTAAATGGGTTAAATGCTCCAATTAAAAGACATAGACTGGCAAAGTGGATAAAGAGTCAGGATCCATCAGTGTGCTGTATTCAGGAAACCCATGTCACGTGCAGAGACACACATAGACTCAAAATAAAGGGATGGAGGAAGATCTACCAAGCAAATGGAAAACAAAAAAAGGCAGTGCTTGCAATCCTAGTCTCTGATAAAACACACTTTAAACCAA
The DNA here is from genome assembly GCF_009828535.3 of Hylobates moloch. Lineage (NCBI taxonomy): Eukaryota > Metazoa > Chordata > Mammalia > Primates > Hylobatidae > Hylobates > Hylobates moloch. The sequence continues at coordinate 7,247,591 of NW_026652286.1, read as the reverse complement.
CAAAGATCAAAAGAGACAAAGAAGGCCATTACATGATGGTAAAGGGATCAATTCAACAAGAAGAGCTAACTACCCTAAATATATATGCACCCAATACAGGAGCACCCAGATTCATAAAGCATATGAATCTGGACACATACACCCTCCCAAGACTAAACCAGGAAGAAGCTGAATATCTGAACAGACCAATAACAGGCTCTGAAATTGTGGCAATAATTAATAGCTTACCAACCAAAAAAGTCCAGGACCAGATGGATTCACAGCCGAATTCTACCAGAGGTACAAGGAGGAGCTGGTACCATTCCTTCTGAAACTATTCCAATCAATAGAAAAAGAGGAAATCCTCCCTAACTCATTATATGAGGCCAGCACATCATCCTGATACCAAAGCCTGGCAGAGACATAACCAAAAAAGAGAATTTTAGACCAATATCCCTGATGAACATCGATGCAAAAATCCTCAATAAAATACTGGCAAACCAAATCCAGCAACACATCAAAAAGCTTACCCACCATGATCAAGTGGGCTTCATCCCTGGGATGCAAGGCTGGTTCAACATACACAAATCAATAAACGTAATCCAGCATATAAACAGAACCAACGACAAGAAACACATGATTATCTCAATAGATGCAGAAAAGGCCTTTGACAAAATTCAACAACCCTTCATGCTAAAAACTCTCAATAAATTAGGTATTGATGGGACGTATCTCAAAACAATAAGAGCTATCTATGACAAACCCACAGCCAATATCATACTGAATGGGCAAAAACTGGAAGCATTTCCTTTGAAAACTGGCACAAGACAGGGATGCCCTCTCTCACCACTCCTATTCAACATAGTGCTGGAAGTTCTGGCCAGGGCAATCAGGCAGGAGAAGGAAATAAAGGGTATTCAATTAGGAAAAGAGGAAGTCAAATTGTCCCTGTTTACAGATGACATGATTGTATATCTAGAAAACCCCATTGTCTCAGCCCAAAATCTCCTTAAGCTGATAAGCAACTTCTGCAAAGTCTCAGGATACAAAATCAATGTACAAAAATCACAAGCATTCTTATACACCAATAACAGACAAACAGAGAGCCAAATCATTAGTGAACTCCCATTCACAATTGCTACAAAGAGAATAAAATACCTAGGAATCCAACTTACAAGGGACGTGAAAGAACTCTTCAAAGAGAACTACAAACCACTGCTCAATGAAATAAAAGAGGATACAAACAAATGGAAGAACATTCCATGTTCACGGGTAGGAAGAATCAATATCATGAAAATGGCCATGTTGCTCAAGGTAATTTATAGATTCAATGTCATTCCCATCAAGCTACCAATGACTTTCTTCACAGAATTGGAAAAAACTACTTTAAAGTTCATATGGAACCAAAAAAGAGCCCACATTGCCAAGTCAATCCTAAGCCAAAAGAACAAAGCTGGAAGCATCACACTACCTGACTTCAAACTATACTACAAGGCTACAGTAACCAAAACAGCATGGTACTGGTATCAAAACAGAGATATAGACCAATGGAACAGAACACAGGCCTCAGAAATAACACCAAACATCTACAACCATCTGATCTTTGACAAACCTGACAAAAACAAGAAATGGGGAAAGGATTCCCTATTTAATAAATGGTGCTGGGAAAACTGGCTAGCCATATGTAGAAAGCTGAAACTGGATCCCTTCCTTACACCTTATACAAAAATTAATTCAAGATGGATTAAAGACTTACATGTTAGACCTAAAACCATAAAAACCCTAGAGGAAAACCTAGGCAATACCATTCAGTACATAGGCATGGGCAAGGACTTCATGTCTAAAACACCAAAAGTAATGGCAACAAAAGCCAAAATTGACAAATGTGATCTTATTAAACTAAAGAGCTTCTGCACAGCAAATAAACTACCATCAGAGTGAATGGGCAACCTACAGAATGGGAGAAAATTTTTGCAATCTACTCATCTGACAAACGGCTAATATCCAGAATCTACAATGAACTCAAACAAATTTACAGGAAACAAACAAACAACCCCATCAAAAAGTGGGCGAAGGATATGAACAGACACTTCTCAAAAGAAGACATTTATGCAGCCAACAGACACATGAAAAAATGCTCATCATCACTGGCCATCAGAGAAACGCAAATCGAAACCACAGTGAGATACCATCTCACACCAGTTAGAATGACCATCATTAAAAAATCAGGAAACAACAGGTGCTGGAGAGGATGTGGAGAAATAGGAACACTTTGACACTGTTGGTGGGACTGTAAACTAGTTCAACCATTGTGGAAGTCAGTGTGGCGATTTCTCAGGGATCTAGAACTAGAAATACCATTTGACCCAGCCATCCCATTACTGGGTATATACCCAAAGGACTATAAATCATGCTGCTATAAAGACATACGCACATGTATGTTTATTGTGGCATTATTCACAATAGCAAAGACTTGGAACCAACCCAAATATCCAACAATGATAGACTGGATTAAGAAAATGTAGCACATATACACCATGGAATACTATGCAGCCATAAAAAATGATGAGTTCATGTCCTTTGTAGAGACATGGATGAAGCTGGAACCCATCACTCTCAGCAAACTATCGCAAGGACAAAAAACCAAACACTGCATGTTCTCACTCGTAGGTGGGAATTGAACAATGAGAACACATGGACACAGGAAGGGGAACATCGCACACCAGGGCCTGTTGGGACACAGGAAGGGGAACATCACACACCAGGGCCTGTTGTGGGGTGGTGGGAGGGGGGTGGGATAGCATTAGGAGATGTACCTAATGTTAAATGATGAGTTAATGGGTGCAGCACACCAACATGGCACCTGTATACATATGTAACAAACCTGCACGTTGTGCCCATGTACCCTAAAACTTAAAGTATAATACAAAAATAAATTAAAAATAAAAATTAAAATTAAAATTAAAAAAATTCAGAAAGTTTAAAAATGTCTAGTAAGACACAATGACTATTGAGACACTTAATTGGTCTTAGAGGGAGGGTAGAAAAATTGGTTGAGGTTTAAATTCATAGATTCACAAGTTTTGTTTTAAAAAGAACATGAAATATGTATATTATCAATGTTACATGAATTTATGCAATTACAATAGACAAAATGCAATTAAGCTATTTCTTAGAAGAAAACTAAATATAATACAGTATTTTCTAATATTTTCTTGAACTATAATCATGGTTTATTTCATTCACTTATATATAGTAAAAATGTATACGTATACAATCACAAACTTAGTGACTCATCATGGTTTATGGCTTTGATATGTTTCCCAGGAATGTTAAGGAGTTTACTTCAATAATATTGATCTAACTTACATAGGTCTTAAATTCAATAGGAGGTTAAATTTTCATTTGTAAGTTCCAAAGTTTTGGAATCACACCTCTAATCCAGTCAGTTATTTCCTTCTCTCCATAATGTGGCTAGGAAAAGGGTAGACATATGCATTTGTGACTCAGTATATTACTAAGAGATTTCCTCAGTAACTTCTTACAAGAAGGTTAATAGAACATTTACAGAGCTTTTCAATTTGTGAATGTTCATCTGTAAAAGGGGCAGGACCTCAGCTTCTGCATGCACCAAGAGCTGAGAGCATTTGCAGGACATTATTTTTCTCCAAAGATAAATGATATAAATGGCCTCTAATGTATGATTTCAACTTATAAAATAACCTAGGGGCACTTAAATTATGAGTTGTATGCCATTTTGATAACATTATCACAACAGACACAAGTAATGAAATGACTGAGGCTTTAGCATCATCCAGATCCAAGTCCCAACCCAGCTCTGCCATTTAGTTACTATGTAATTGTAAAGTTGGTGAGGCTTACTCTTCTCCCTTTAGAAAAAGAGATAGCAAAACTACTTAATGTGATTTTTGACATAATTAACCAAATAAATGAGAACCACAGCATTCTGTAATTCGAGAGGTCACCATGTACATAACATATATAAGATAAATAGTGTCCCCTTGGCGTTGTGAAGTACAGTAGGCTTGAATAACATAAGCAAGCCCTGTCATCACAGTTACACACAAAGTAGATGTTCAATAGTTGCATTATTCAATATCATTGCAATAACAAAAAACAGTGTGGGTTTGACACCCTTTGCACATCAAAAATGTGTTTATTGAACATAGCAGCAAGGTATTATGCCTGCTTTGAATTCCACATGCCTAGAACAATGCCATGATCACAGAAGTAACTCAATATCAGTATGTTGAATAGGTAAAGATCCTATTAATCTATATGATTGGTCGATCAGGAGCCCTTTGAAGAGCTTTATCTTTCACTAAGAATTCCCACTGAGCCTTTGTGTAAGGAGAAATGAGACCTAGGACACAGCCTTTTAGTTATCTAAAGCAAAATAAGCTTCTGTGAATTTTTATTGTGAGGATGTATGTATTAAGGCTAAACACACAGCATTCCAAAATTTAAAGTAATGCTAATATGTGGGATATGTGTGTGCATTTGTGTGTGTGCACCTGTGTGCATGTGTTTTGCATTTAAAGAGAGAGTGGGATACCTGCAAATGCATATACATATATATATATATATATATATATATGGAATCAAATTTGTAAAATGAACAATTTGACCTATTTCCTATTTGGGGAGAGTTTCCCAGAAGTCTCTAAATCAGCCTTGCCAGTTCCCTTATTTGCCAGGTGTCTACTAGATGCATCGTGCCCTTTTTTAGCAGCCTTCTTTTAGGATGGCACACATCCTTAAAAGTCTATTTCACATGAATCTTCACTCAAATGTGTATCTGCTGCTTCTTTTCACTTTTTAAATATGAAGAAGAGATTGTCTCTAGCAGGTTTGTCACTTTATCAGAATATCTTTGAGCATGTCTTAAAAACCGAGTTCAGAGTAAGAAGTGGCTTCCCCTAAATGTTACATAGGTGCAGAGGTAGCTGGGCCTATAGCATGGGTCTCATTTTCATCCAGATTTTTTCTCTTTCATCGCTCCAATTTTAATGATGGGTTAAACTCGAAAGAAGAGACTGCTTGCCTTGGGAAGTTATATTCTTTCTGGGTACCTAAATCACTTTTACTAAACCACTGAATGTACTTATAATACATCAGCATTATCCAAGTGGCATCAAGGAAAATTGAGAAAGTGATTGTATTTGACCATGTTTGTGTGTCCACCACAAACCATGTCCTAAATAAAAAAAAAAAAATGATTTGCTGCATTTGCTTTAGGATATATTTCTGAATCCTAGTATTCTAACTCCTTTATTAAAGTTTGGTTATCTTGAAGCCAGTAGTTAATTCACTAGCCCACAGACATGGAAAAGCATGGCCCTGTATGTTGTCTGTCAAAGTCATACTGGTCAGTTTCCATCACAGAAATGCAGGGTTGGAAGGGACCTAAAAACTAAAGATCATGGATTCCAGCTGTGTCACATTGTAGGGTCTTATAGATCCAGGGGTTAATCCAAGCTTTACCACCTTCTAACCTTTAAAGTTTTGCATGTAAATCTTTTTAAAGCCTCACTTTTTTCCTTCATGAAATTAAGATAATGACAGTTCTTAATTTGTAGAGTTATTGAAAGGATTAATAACTCATAGGGTTATCTAAAGGAGCTGGCTCTTTCTTATACTTCAAGTTCACTTTATACGTCAGCCCCTCTGAAAATTATCCCTTGATTACCTTATTTAAACTGGTCTCCCTGCTATTCTTTCTAATCCACCATTTGGCTTATCTTCTCTCAACATATTCTGTGATTATTGGTTTCTTCATCTGCTTATTATCTTACTGTCTGTCTCCTTCCACAAATTTGTAAGATCTGTAAGTTCTGGGTCTGGGTCTGTATGTATCCCCAAAATCAAGAATGATGCTTGGAAAATGCTTCACATTAAGCAAACATTAACAAGTGTGTGCAGGATTAAATTAATAAATGCAAATCAGTGATAATTATTATGAATGTATAGAAATCTACACATTTAACATGAATATTATCCATTTTGATTATAAAAATTAGGTCATTGCAAGCAACTTGGGAATTAATTTTTACATCTTTGCAAGGCATAAAAAACCAGAAAAAAATATTGTCAGACCAAGAATTTTTGATCAGTTTACTTAGAAAAACAGGGCCATATTACTAAAATATGTGTATAATCTACCTTTACAGTGCTCAAAACAAATCCATAATATCCCTACTAAGGGCTCATCTGACACTGCTTGATAACCTCTAGTGACAGGAAGGTCATTATCTCATGATGCAATGCCATTAATTTTTAGATTGCTCAGATTATAAGAAAATCTTATGTTGAACAAAAATCAGTATCATAAAAGCAAGCATTCATTGAGAACACTTCAAGTCCCAAAAATACACATAACTTTCCTAGTTATTATTCATTTATTAGCCCCTTATCAAAAATAAAGACACCTTTCAAACACTCCATGATTTTTCTCTTCTCCAGGTTAATTAACTCCACTTCAGTCAAGTTTAATCACACATCTATATTTGTATGCATATTTGTGTGACACATTCAGCAGATGTGGCCACACATTCAGAATCATAATATAGTGAAGACATTAAATAAAAGCATTTTAATTTATAACTAGCTATAAGCCCACAAAACACTTCCACATTCCTAAACTAATGGGATATTATCTTGGTTACACGCTCCCTTACATATTGGTTAATTGAGGCTCTGCTGGGAATTTCTAGAATAAATATAAGACATTTTCTATATTTTTGTAGCTAGGAAAGCATACAGTCATTTCCCCCAAGCTGATAGGGCAAACCACATTTAGTTTCTTTTCAGATTCATGAGTGGCCAGTCTCATGTTTACTTCTAATAGGAAACTCTGATGTCTCAATTCACTCATTTATCTCAGAGCAGCCCAAACATGGATACTATGAGATCTTTGTGGTATGTAGAATAATGTGCCTCCCATCCAAATATGACCATGTCCTAAATTTTGGAAGCTGTGAGCATGTTACCTTGAATCGTTACATTCTAGACCATGTGACTATATTACCTCACATGGTATTTTGCAGATTTGATTAAGGTTAAGCATCTTAAAATGGGAAGATTATCCTGGATTATCCAGGTGGGCCCAACATAATCAAGGTTTTATTTTTTGAGATGGGGTCTTGCTCTGTTGTTCAGGCTGAAGTACAGTGTCATGATCATGGCTCACTGCAGCATCAATCTCCTGGGCTGAACGGATCCTTGAACCTTAGCTTCCCAAGTTGCTAGAACTAAAGGCATGCACCACCAGACTCGGTTAAATTTTTAAAATTTTTCATAGAGACTAGGTCTCACTATGTTGTCAGGACTGGTCTCAATCTCCCTGGTGCAAGTGATCCTCCCACTTCTACCTCCCAAAGTGCTGGGATTACAGGCCTAAGCACTTCAGGCCACCAAGTCCGGCCTGAAATGAATCTTTAAAAGTGGAAGAGAAAAGCAGAAAAATGGGTCGGAGATTTGAGATAGAAGGAGAAGGATACATTTGAAACAGAAAAGTAACTGAATCTGTCACTATTAATTTTTAAGATGGAGGAGGCCAGGGACCAAGGAATGTGAATGATGTCTAGAAGCTGAGAATGACCTTCTGCTGACAGCCAGCCAGGAGAAAAGCTCAGTCCTACAGCTGCAAAGAGCTGAATTTTGCCAGCAACCACAACTACCAAGGAAATGGATCCTCAGAGCACCAAGAAAAGAATGCAGTCCTCTTGACATCTTCAGTTTAGCTCAGTAAGACCTATGAGGAACTTCTGTCAGACAGAATTATAAGATAATCACCTTGTTTGTTTTTTTCAACAAATTTTAAAAGTTGATATATAGTAATTGTACATGTTTTTGAGGTACATATGATATTTTGATACCTGCATACAATGTATAATTTTCAAATCAAAGTAATTGGAATATCCATCACCTCAAACATTTATCTTTTCTTTGTGTTGGAAACATTACCAATTTGGTTGTTTTAAGCCACTAAATTTGTGATAATTTGTTACAACAGCAATGGAAAATAAACATAATCTAGACTACTGTAAATTTGCCTCAGTGCTCTGAGGGGAATACAACTCAATAATTTGTAGGTTCCTTGTAAACCACACTTGAACTTTTGGAATCCTCTACTCTGTACTATTTCATACAATCAAATTTAAATTCCCTCTTCCTGCCTTCTAAGGACAAATGGCAGTGTTTCATGAGTACAACAAATTCAATGTTTGGCAATACTCTTAGTTATCAAATATTTTGCAAACTAATTTTGTATATTATGCAGTAATTTTACTTAGTTTAGGGAGAAAAAGTGGATATGTGTGATTCAGCACTTAAGAACATACTAACTTCTCACATTTCTCTCTCCCTTCTTTTGTCTTCTTCCCCTTCCTTCCCTCCCCATACCTTACCACTCTGTACAAGTTTTTAGATTTTTAGAGTAGAGGAGGAGTCCTATTTTCCTGAAAATGTATTGTACTGTTTAATGAGAATATGTATATTTCCCCAGAAAATGTTTGACTTTTATTCTCCCCTGAAGTAACATTAAATAAGTTCTCTCTTAAACCATAGCTATTTCCTTTGTAAAGTTGTCCACTTAATCTTTATAATTCATTTGAAGACGTTTGTTGTAGAGAAAAAATAAAGTTGCTGTTGGTTAACAGAAACCTTGAACTCTGTCATTCTTTACTGCTATTGCATTAAGATAGTTTGTGCCAGCACACTCATTGTCTTGTCAAGATCATTTTAATTATGCATCTGGTAAAAGATGTGATTTGTCACCAAAAGTACACCCTGGTGCCATAAACTCCCTTCTGACTAGTTTTCTATGCTTATTTAAAATACCTCTAGTCTGTCAATAACTTTATACTCTTCTTTGGAAAGTTGGAAAGTTGGAAGGCAGGGAGAAAGGGAATATCCAAGAGAAAATCAATATAAATTTTGCAAAGAAATGCAAGGGCAGTGATATATATCAGTGATAGTTGATTGTGTTGGGTAGTATAGGTGAAGTGAATTTTACAACTTTAAAATGTGATACTTTTTTTTTTTTTTTCAGAAGCAGAGTCTCATTCTGTTGCACAGGCTGGTGTACAGTGGTGCAATCTCTGCTCTCTGCAACCTCCGCCTCCCGGTTCAAGCAATTCTCATGCCTCAGCCTCCCAAGTAGCTGGGACTGCAGGCGCACGCCACCACACCCAGCTAATTTTTGTATTTTTAGTAGAGACAGGGTTTCACCATGTTGGACAGGCTGGTCTTAAACTCCTGACCTCAGGTGATCCGCTCCCCCTCAGCCTCCCAAAGTGCTGGGATTACAGGTGTGAGCCACTGCACCAGCCTGTCATACATCTTTCTGACCATCACTATTTAGAAAACACTGTTACATTTCATTTACTCAAACAAAAGTTCATTGAAAACTTACTTATTTCTATGCATTGGGTAAAGATCTAACAATCAACGTGAGAAAAATGGTGTTGCCATATTTTCCAAGAGTCATTCTTCTCAACAATAAATTATGGAGGATATGATAATGTGTTAGTCATTGTATGATTAACACAACATTTATTATTCTTTTTTTCCAGAAAAGTAGTAGGATTGTACTTTCCAATTCTTTCGAAGTTAAATGTGGCAGTGTACATTGCTTTGTCCAATAATATGTGAGCAGAAGTCACACTTGTCACTTTTGGGCGAAGAATTTAACAGTCAATGTGCAATTTTCCATGTTCCTGTTTATCTTCTCAGCAACCATGGAAATGTAAAGATGAAACCTCCCTCAGCCTGGAGTCCCAAGTAAAATGACATAGAACAGAGCTGTCTATAATGGATGTAAAATATAAGTAAGTAAATAATATTCATTTGTTATTTTAAACAACTGATATATTGAAGTATTTTACTAAACTAGTTTATTTGGACTCCTAAAAAATGATATCTAAAAGAAGAATGCTATAATAGAAAAACCTAAAAAAAAGTCCTTGGCTGAATAGACAATAGTAGTGAGAAAATTGTTATAGGAGACAAGATACATGATAACCTGTCTTATGTAATGGACAAGCATTTGGTGAAGCTGTCACCTCTTATACGTTGGGCATTCTTCTATAGAACTAATGAACTTGTAGCTTTGGAGGAAGAATTAGTCTACCAAATGCTAATTTTTGATGTTTTCTGTAATTAGCAATGCATTAGAGAAAAGAGAATGAGCTCAGAAAGTAATTAGCTTACAATCAGTAATTAAAGGAAATAAAGTCATTCCATGAATTCAGGGACTTGTAGAGTTATGTATACACACACACACACATATATATATACACACATATACATATATATACACATATATATATGTGTGTATGTGTGTGTGTATATATATATATAACATGTATATATATATGATATTAGGTTCAAAGCCCTTAAAAATGGAAGCTTGTAGCAAGGATCCAATCCAAAGTATGGCCCTCACACCCATTGTTGAGAGTATGCAGTAAGGTGAGAGAATAAGAGTTCAGCTGCCTAGTGTTCAATTGAACACTTTGGCTATGAGGCAGGAGACAAAGGATGCGGTTCTTTAATTGAAACCTGATAGGCCTCACATGCTCATAATTTAGCTTAGAGCTTGAAAGAAGTAATTTTGGAAGAGAATGAAATGTAGCAAAAGCTAAAAAGCACCGTATGCCTTAAAAAGTACTAGAAGTCTGGGCAAGAACATAAAGAATCTACCGGAATCAAATAGGTAAGGCTGGGCAGGGAGGGGTGAGATAGAGAGAGATTAGTTAATGGTATTAATATGCAGTTAGAGAGAAGAAATAAGTTCTGGTATTTGATAGCACAGTAGGGTAACTACAGTTAATAATTTATCATGTATTTCAAATTAGCTGGAAGAGAGGATCTGGAAGGTTCACAGCACAAAGAAATGATAAATATTTAAGGTGAGGAATATGCTAAATACCTGACTTGGTTATTACACATTATATCCACATATTGAAATATCATATATATCCCATAAATGTGTACAATTATGTATCAATAAAAAGTATTTTTAAAATAATCTCTCAAAGGCAAAAATAAGAAAATATAGATGAGAAAATCATGAAGAGAGGGACCTCCTCCATAGAGCAAAACTGCAGTTAATCAAGGAACATATTCAATTCCAGCAAGTGTGTTTATTTCTGTCATTGTTTGATCATTACACGTCATCTTTGAAAGGCACAGAAAATTTGACTTTTTATTCGTATTTCTCCAAGCTAAGAGGAGCTTGGGTTTTTTCTTCTAGGGAGAGAGCAAATGTGCTATGCCTGGAACTTAGTTATTTGAGGATTTAGTGACCAGCGGGAGGAGCCATCCCCAAATATTTCTCTCTCTCTCTCTCTCTTTTTCCTGTGTATCATATTTACATCTTCTTCTTTGCTTCCCCTGTCAATCTTCTTCATTCAATAAAAACCCCTGTGATTATGTTGGGCTACCCAATTCCATTTTCCCACCCTCAAGCCCTCATGAAGCTTCATTCATAAATTGCTTTGACAAGTGATATATGAGCAGATGTGTCACACGTCACTTCTGGCAAAAGCTTTAACAAACTAGGGAAAGAATATTCAGCACACTCTCTTTCTCCATTTCTTTGCCTTGGCAACTGTCAATGGTCCAGGGAGTAACTGCTACCTCTGCCTGAATCTTGGAGAAAGAACAATGGGCTTGTTAACCTGCAAAAGTTGGTTAACCTGCAACTGTCACACAGCACATATAAGAAGGAAACCTTTGCCACTTTAAGCTTCTCAGATATTGAAGTTGTTTGTTTCACAGCATAATCTAATTTATCCTTCCAGGTAGAATAGATAACAAAAGGAAGATTATAATAGGAAAAATATTATATATAATATTTAGAGCACAGTGTTTGGGTTTGGACAAACTTATGTTGAATGCTGAAATTATCACTATCTAGCTGAGTCCCCGTGGTAAAAATTACTTATCTCTCTTATCATTTACTATGTTGTCTGTAAATTGGAGATGATTTCATATTTACTGGAATTCTACTGTGTGCCAGGCATTATTTTAGGCACTGAGAGGATAAAAATGGATGAAATGAATTCTCAAACAAAATATACAAGTCTATTGACAAAAGATAATATTGGTAATTCTTTAGTTCCTTTCTAAAACATGGTATATGGTCAATAATGTTGTTTCTGCTTTCCTTTGAGTGCTTATTTAAATGTAGAAACATCCTAAGCTTTACTGTTAACAGTTCTAATAACACTTAATAAAAGGTGTTTTGTTTTTTTTTTTAAGTCCAAATCTAAGGGTTTTTTGTTGTTGTTTAATCAGCAGAAATGCTAAGAACTAGTCAGACTTGAGCTTCACTAAATTGCATGTTTGCTCTGGCCTTCAGTACAAATGCCAAATTCATCACAAGTCTCCAGAGGAAGAGATTCCTTTTCAGCAGGCAGCAATGCTTACTAGGGAGGCTGCCTTCTTTCCTTCTACCCTGTGACCTCCGTGTTCCATGTTGTACATGATGTCCTCCTCTCTAATTTGTGCTCAGTAGACATGATGCAGCTAAGGACAAAAATGGACAACGAATGAAAAATGAAATAAATTCAGACAATAAATGTTTGAAAATGATTAATGCTCATTAATGATGAAAAAAAGAAACATCTAAATAATGATGAAAGAGCATTGTCATCTATCAGATTGGCAAATGTTTTTTGAAAATACTGAAGCACTCTCTTACAATGCTTGATAAAAACTTTCTCAACTTGGCAAGGACGTAAGACACTGAAATGCATTCCTGTTACTCTAATATTTTAATTTGGTTAATGAATCTACTAAAATAGAAAAGGGTATTCACAATGAATGATAGGCATATGCATCTACCGCTGTTTTTAACCATGTAAATTTGGTTATAGTATACTTTTTTATTATACTTTAAGTTCCAGGGTACTTTTAATACTAGAGTATTCATTAAATAAGTCAAGACAAAAGTCTACACAGAAATACCATGCAAACCTTAAAAGTTAAAAAAATGTTACACATATACCTATTTAACAAGAAAAATACTTTCAATAAAATGTTAAATAAAAACCTCAGATACAGGCATAGATAAACTATGTAAACATATGTGCATCAGTGTTAAGGATGGTTATGTTTGTCAGGGGAAGATCATGAGTATTCAGATCATTAGGGGACTTATATTTATTTCCTGATATTTCCAAAATGAGTATGCTATTGTAAAACATAAAGCTAATCAATAAAATACGCAAATTTGGGTAAAGGTAAAATCTAGCTTATGTCTGTAATGCAGCAGGCACTGATTATTAAAGAATATTGTCAGTCAGGCACGGTGGCTCACACCTGTAATCCCAGCACTTTGGGAGGCCAAGGCGGGCGGATCACGAGGTCAGGAGTTCGAGACCAGCCTGGCCAACATGGTGAAACCCGGTATCTACTAAACGTACAAAAATTAGCCAGGTGTGGTGGTGCGCACCTGCTGTCTCAGCTACTCAGGAGGCTGAAGCAGGAGAATCGCTTGAACCCGAGAGGCGGAGGCTGCAATGAGCCAAGATCATGCCATTGGACTCCAGCCTGAGCAATAGAGAAAGACTGTGACTCAAAAAAAAAAAAAAAAAGAAATAAAAAAGAATATTATCAAACATCTAGTCCTTCTAAAGATAACAAAATATGTATTTATTAATTTTTATAAAGTTTGTGCTACCAATAAAACCTACAGATTCTTTTTGAGTTGCCAAGAAAGACACCTTGAGTACCTAAAGAATAGCTACGTGTTTCTAGGAAAAACAAATGTATAAATTATATAAGTCAATTTTGTACATAACAAATTGGAAATGAAAGGATTCTAGCCCTTTTCTTTTCGGAGTTACTCTATAGATGGTTGATTTTCCTAACATGTTATTAAAGCCTCTTCAGGCAGTTAAAAATTGATTAATAGCAAAGGGCATATTGATTAAAATATAATTTCTATTATTACAACTAAATTGTGTTTTTGCCTATAAGTAGGAAGTACTTAAAGGCATGCTTTTGACATATTATAGTTCACTTAGGTGTTTCACACAGAGCCTAGTTTCTGCTGAATTACTGGGGAGAGGTATGTGTATCACACTACTACGTATTCATTTTTAAAAAGATGTTGTGTCAGAGGGGAAAAACATTTTTCACTTACTTTTAGTAATTTTTCCTAATGAATCAATGTAAAGTTTTTTTAAGTAGATCCATAACATGTATGACCTAAAACATTATTTAGAAGTTTAAAAGGGAAATATTAGTTACAAATATATTGTTTTTTAAAAATCCCTATAACTCAAGTAGTGAAATTAAATTCTTTCTTACCATTTCACTTATCTAAATCTTATGGTGTTTTGTAGCAATTTTCATGGTGAAAAATAGGAAGGACTTCCAGATGATGATATGAAAGTAGTATGGTCTAACCTAACATTTCTTTCAGAATCCCTTGCCATATGTGTTTATAAATATATATTTATAAATATATATTTATGAAATAAATATTAAGATGTGATGGACTTCCTGGTTTTTTAATGTATCACACAAAATAAAAACGTATTGAAAATTAAACATTATTGCATTTAATTGAGGCACATCATGAGATGGAGTTGGAAAATTTTGAAAAAAAAATTATGCATCTTAGAATTGATGAAAGTTGCTAATTCACAATATGTGAGTAGTTGAATATTTTAAAATGGCAACAATGGAGGTAATCTATATTTTTAAAACTCTGTTATCTCTTTCATTAAGTAATAATAGCTAACGTTTATTGAATATTTACTCTGTGGCCAGAAGCCTTCTTAAAGGTACTTAAGAAGAAGAAGGCTTCTGGCCGCAGAGTAAATATTCAATAAACCTGACTTCAAACTATACTACAAGGCTACAGTAACCAAAACAGCATGGTACTGGTACCACAACAGAGACATAGATCAATGGAACAGAAGAGAGCCCTCAGAAATGATGCCGCATATCTACAACTATTTGATCTTTGACAAACCTGACAAAAACAAGAAATGGGGAAAGGATTCCCTATTTAATAAATGGTGCTGGGAAAACTGGCTAGCCATATGTAGAAAGCTGAAACTGGATCCCTTCCTTACACCTTATACAAAAATTAATTCAAGATGGATTAAAGACTTATATGTTAGACCTAAAACCATAAAAACCCTAGAAGAAAACCTAGGCAATACCATTCAGGACATAGGCATGGGCAAGGACTTCATGTCTAAAACACCAAAAGCAATGGCAACAAAAGCCAAAATTGACAAATGGGATCTCATTAAACTAAAGAGCTTCTGCACAGCAAAAGAAACTACCATGAGAGTGAACAGGCAACCTACAAAATGGGAGACAATTTTCACAACATACTCATCTGACAAAGGGCTAATATCCAGAATCTACAATGAACTCAAACAAATTTGCAAGAAAAAAAAAACAACCCCATCAAAAAGTGGGCAAAGGATATGAACAGACACTTCTCAAAAGAAGACATTTATGCAGCCAAAAAACACATGAAAAAATGCTCATCATCACTGGCCATCAGAGAAATGCAAATCAAAATCACAATGAGATACCATCTCACACCAGTTAGAATAGCCATCATTAAAAAGTCAGGAAACAACAGGTGCTGGAGATGATGTGGAGAAATAGGAACACTTTTACACTGTTGGTGGGACTGTAAACTAGTTCAACCATTGTGGATGTCAGTGTGGCGATTCCTCAGGGACCTAGAACAAGAAATACCATTTGACCCAGCCATCCCATTACTGGGTATGTACCCAAAGAACTATAAATCATGCTGCTATAAAGACACATGCACACGTATGTTTATTGCGGCACTGTTCACAATAGCAAAGACTTGGAACCAACCCAAATGTCCAACAACGATAGACTGGATTAAGAAAACGTGGCAAATATACACCATGGAATACTATGCAGCCATAAAAAATGATGAGTTCATGTCCTTTGTAGGGACATGGATAAAACTGGAAACCATCATTCTCAGTAAACTATTGCAAGGACAAAAAACCAAACACCGCATGTTCTCGCTCATAGGTGGGAATTGAACAATGAGAACACATGGACACAGGAAGGGGAACATCACACTCCGGGGCCTGTTGTGGGGTGGGGTGAGCGGGGAGGGACAGCATTAGGAGATATACCTAATGCTAAATGATGAGTTAATGAGTGCAGCACACCAGCATGGCACATGGATACATATGTAACAAACCAGCACATTGTGCACATGTACCCTAAAACTTAAAGTATAATAATAATAAAAAAAAAGTTACCCAATAAATATTGTTGTTAAGCCCTCCCCCCCCCAAAAAAAAGAAGGCCAATGTCCAGTCATAGTTTCACTAAATTGCATGTTTGCTTTGGCATTCTGTACAAATGCTAAATTTAATTACTAAATTACTAAAATCATTTAATAATTTTGATTATTATAAAACTACGTAGAAATTTGGAAAAATCTTTGACCTATGAATAAAAATACCATATGTGAATTAAAATTAAAACTATATAAGTAAATTTGGGTAAGTTAACTAAAATTATAATTGTTCTATGCTAGGGTTATACAATTTTTTCTTAATTTCTCAAATACTTCGTAATAAGTCTGTTTATAAATTCAAATCAGCAAGCAAATTTAAAACACTAAAACGCTGTGGAAACATTTTGGTGCATAATTGTATACAATTCTACAAGGTTAAATTTAATATCAAGAACTGCCTCTTTCCTCTAATACCAATATTACAAAGTGTTCAGAGACTAATTTGTATAATTAAATAAGAAAACATGTTTCTCTTTTGAATTCTTCACAAATGGAAGAAGTCCAATTCTATTGGTATTAGACACTTCCTCTTTAAAGTTGCAAAACTTAAAGCAAATTATTAAAATAATTATTTGACCTACTGGATGCCAACAATACCAATACAGCCAGCCTTCCTTTTTGGCAAATATGGCCATCCATGCCCCATTAATCCCATACTTCTTTAAAAGTTTATCAGGGTCTAAAAGAGTTTAACTTACTCAGGTGCTAGATCCATTAAAAGACCAGCCCTCACCACTATGCAATATATTCATGTAACAAAATTGCACTTGTACCCCTTAAATGTATACGAATAAAAATAAATAAATAAAAACAAAATAGTGCAACTATTGGCCATATCAGTCAACTAAACTCTAACATTTTTAAACACAAAAAATTAAATGGGGACAAATGTAGTTGGGTGTCCTGGTGAATTCATTATAACTTCGGTGCTGTCCGTCCATAGTAAAAAGGGAGGAGGTTCAGCAGAGACAGCACCACCTTCTAGTTACTCAATTCTTAAATATAATTCAGTGTCCAAAGTAAACATATGAAAGAAAAGAGCAAACGTTTCTAATGCAATATTTTTTCTTATTTTTCCAAGACCTTTCCTCTATTGACATGTAATTCATGTCTATTATCCTAAATAGTTATATTTAATTTAATATTCAGCTCTAGTAGCCATAATTTTGCAAAATTATAATCAATATGAAGCTAATTTAGGAATAGCAATCAGAATTCTATCAGATTTCTGATAGGAAATAGCTGGCACACTCAAATTAAGATAATTCAGTGAAAGTTTCTTACAAATATATAACCACGGCTTAGGGAGCCATAAATGAGAATGCAGGACCCGGGGCTAATAAGAAAAAAAGAGTTGTTACCACTTCTAGTCCAGAAGGTAGTAGGGGAGGAAGCTGTTGAGGTAAACAGTATCTGCATGTTTCATGGCTAGAAGGTAGCCAAGAAAAATACCAAACCTTTGGCTGAGGAATCCAGCCAGTCTGAGATGAACACACAAAGAAACCTGGAGAGTAGAGACCCTGATTTCACTTTTTCTTTCTTGTTATCCACTGCTGAGACTTCCTAATAGTCAAAGTGGGGCCTGAAGCGTATTGTTCTAGCCTTTACAGGTCAACTTACAGGAAAGAGGACAGCATGAAAAGGCAAACAAAAGAGAGCTAATTGAACAACTAAATAGAATTAATATAATAGAATTCGGGGTCCTTCTGAATGAGTGTCTCTGATACATCACATTCAGACACGGTTTCAAGGCTTGACCCAACGTATATGCCAAATAGTTACAGAGAAGGCAGAGACTATAAACCACATAATCATTCAACTTACCAAATTAGAGACTGAGAGACCTCCCATCTTAAAGTGATTCTCTATAAGCCTTTATGGCTCTCCCTGAATTGTTGCTGTGTCTAGATTTTTAAAATATTACACTTTGTGAATTATTTTGATTTTACAAATGCCCCTACGATAAACAGTGATCCATATGAGTGAACATCATACAAGCAATAGCATCTACATCCAAGTCTGAAAATGGGTTACATTCAAGACTTTTTACTGGGGGACAAAACAAATCCCCCAAACATTTCATAAATTATTTATGTTTATATGAAGTCACAACTAATGGGAAAACAGAAAAGTTTATTATTTGGCCCTCAAGCCACCAATCAGTTTGGATTTTCCTGATCCCTTTCCACGGACTGTAAGATCTCCCAAAGGCCTGAGCAAGGTGCTGGTAGGAAAACTTTGATCTGTGGGTTTTAGTAAATGCAGCTGTAGGTAATTACAAGAAACAGTGTCCCAGAGGAGTTTTAGAAAATCAGACCTGGGGCAAATACACTCAAGTCGATCTGTTGATCCATATGAGTTAGTGGAAGAAAAGAATCAAATAGCAAACAAGCAAGAACCCAATTTTGGGTTTGCAGAAAATGAAGACAGAGGGAAGGGAAATGGAATAATTATTAAACCTCTGTTCAAACTCCTAAAACAGCTGCTTAGGGTTTTCTTCCTTCTATTGTGTGCATTTACTGGGAATTTAAAGACAGTAGAAAAGGCTTTTATTTTCTTAGAAATAATTTAATAAATGGCTATTCATTTATATAGTTACAACCAATTTTTTAGACATGTGTGCATGCATGTGTTCTTATTGCTTATGTATATTTAATAAGCAGAGTCTTACGATTTAACTCAGATTTTATGTTGTCTCTTTTGTGAGAATGTTAGCTTATAGGGGGTTATATTTTACTTGGCTTATTTGTGTGGTATATGTCTAAGGTCGCATGCATGTATTTGTTTATCATAGAGCCCCAATTGATATATACTACAGGCATTTAATGAATAAGTTTGATCATAATGCACTAAAGTAGCCAAGGGTAAAGGGGTGTGCGTGTGTGTGTAGCATACATATGCATAGATACTTATAATTATTTTTTGATTGATTATATATAATTATGAAGCCTGTATATAAATGTCATGATTCATTTGGTATAAAGTTTTAGAATTCTTCCTCCACTGATTTTGAAATGGTTTATAACAGGATATTCTATTCCATTTTTTACATTTTTATTTCAGGGACAAAACATTTTATCAAAGGTAGTGCTAAAGTTGTCCAAGTAATGTCAGAGGATCGATCCTTCAATTCTTAAATCTATTAATTAAAGTCATTAGTAAAAAGTTGAAAAATAAGTTCTTAGCTAAGAGTTAGGGAAGCAAACGACATAACCAAGTTAATTGTCCTGATCTCAAGGGGCTGAGACTCTGAAGAAGTGATGAGACACATACACAGTTAAAGTAATAAGGATAGATTATGATATGGGATATAAAAGAGAATTTGAAGCATTGCTATAAGTTGAAAAAGAGAGGAGGGAGTTATTATGGTTGGCTATCTTGGTGAGAGTAATTTAAGCAGTGCTTGGAGCAAAATTTTAACACTCAGAGTGGGAAGAGAGATGGGAACTAAAATTTATTTATTTAATTATTGAGCTCCTATCATTTCAGATGCTGTGTTAGATACTGGAAATACACTGCACAATGAAACACAAATAGATCCTTCTTCTATGGAATTTACCATGCATTGAGAAAGAATATTGAGAGTTGTTTCAAGAAGTTTAAATGGGTAAAGAGGGGCTAATGTGGGGAATAACCCAGGAAAAGAGTGAAATGATGGGGAATAGTTTTGCTTGGATTTTAGTTGGTTATATCTTTCCAGGATTAGAGAAACATGTTTGGTTTTAGTCTGCGTGGAAGGAACCAGGGAAATGGAGAAATGCAAATTTAGAGACAAATAGCTGATTCAGTAAAATTGGTAAAGGAATGAAAGTGTTATAATTAAAATTTAATATGAGGGATTATTTTGGAAAATAGAGTATGGCATCAAATAGCCTCATCTTTTTTTAAACGAGGAGGCTAATTCATTTGAAACTAAGGAAGTCAGGGCAAAGTTTGAGCCCACAGAGAATAGAGATTTTGAAAAATGCTGAAAGAGCTGGAATATTTTAAGTGGTCACATCCTGTTCAGGACTAGATGCGGTCAGACAGCATGGTCGTGTTGAATATCCAAGAGGTATGAGCAAACAGACATGATTCTTGCCTGCATGGAATATTTGATCTAGTGAAAGGTACATCCAATAATCAATTATACAAATAAATATTAACTGGTCGACTGACAATAAAAATATGCCAGGGGATAGATTTCATAGAGAGCTAGAGGACTGGAGAGAACTCAGTGACTGACTTTGGATTCTGCATGGCAAATAAAGCTAAGTGTAGTGTCTGATGGACCAGGTTGATAGAGAAAGATAAAGGATGGGTAAATTATGAGTTCAGTAGGAGTCAGAAAGTAGAATAAGTGAAAATACATGCAACTGCAGTTAGAAAGCAGGCTTTCAATGTTTTACTAGAAGCAGAGCAGTTACAAGAGACAAACTGACTCCTGGCAAAACTGTAATTTGTGTGCCTCAAGGAGAAATGGAGCCCTGACACAGGTGTGTGCAGCAACCCCACACTCACCAGTAAGAGCCTGGTCCATGCCATGTACCCAGCAATTGACCATATTAATTTACAAACATGGACTATTCCAAGGCAGTATAAGTCATATATGAAACAACATTTCTTTCTACTTTTGTTTAAAGCTATTATTGTTGCACTCACTTACATTCAGTGTATTAGATGATGTTCCAGCTTATTTGGCCCCTCTCTCATTGGGTGACCTTGCAGCCTTGCAGTAAAGAGAACCATTTCTAGAAAAGAGATAAAATTAAAACATGGCATTACGTTTAAGAAAGTTAGAAAATAGCCCAAGCAAAGTTATTTGAAATTAAAACCGACCTAATGGAATAACCTACAGGGAATAATTTATATTTCTCTACAGTAAGTTTATCCAAGTGTATATTCATTTTATAATATGTCATGCTTGAGGCTTTTCCCAGAATATAAAAGGCTTTTTGCAAAATGATATTAATCACAATATTTGGTTCTGAGAAAAGTCTCACTTTACCAAATTTGTCTTTCTATTCGACTGTTGAGTAAGATTTTTAACAAAGGTAAAAAGGCGTATCTGGTGCTGTTTATCCCTGTTTCCTTTGCAAGGTCTATTTTTGTCAAATGAGTTTATTCCTTGTTTAAACATACTGTGCCTTTTCATGCCTCTATACCATTTTTCCTTCTATCTTATTCACTTGAAATGTCATTATTCTTTTGTTGATTCCTATTTCTCATCCACAAACTCATAGTCATTCTTTAATACCCAGCTCAAATATGACCTTTTCCCTCTGAAGCAGCCAATCAAAATTAATCTCTACCTCATCCGTAATCCCACAGACCATTGTTTGTCATATTTTATGATATTTATAGCCAGTGTTCCTAATTCTATGTCCCTGCCTTTGCACTCTGAAGGCAGGGAAAATATTTTATCTGCATGTGCGTGTGTGTGCACTCGTGTGTTTACTTTCTTTAATCACCACCTGCCTTGTGCAAATAATAGACATTCACACATTACTTTCAATTGCTCCTTACTTTATCCTGGAATAAATTAGACTTACTTAGTACTGCTATAGTTTATGCTATAATAATTTAACATTTCTTTCCATTTGAAACTCTTTTTTTATCTTCACTTGGCTCCAGGTTTCCTCCCGCAACAGGTCAAACTTTCTTAGTCTCCTCTGAGGTTTCCTTCTAATTGTTTGTAATAATAATGGCTTATCTCTTGACTATCTCCTATTTCCTATCAGACTAACTCCCATCAAGGTCTAATCCAGGTTTATGACTGAAATACTATTTACACACCTGGAATTGACTGATTTACATTTTAGCCCAGCCAACTCTCTACTTGATCTACACATTTAGAGGCTAATAAGCTATTGATATTTAGAACATCCCAAAGGGAGCTCCCTGCCGCCACCAATGTTCTCTTCCTGCCATTTCTTCTCAGGTAAGAACAACATCCTACCATTTTCTTATTCAAAAAGACTAACACACGACTTACATGTTGACCCTATTCTTTCCCTCCTTAATTTTGGTTCAGAGCACTTATTACCATCTAGCATACAACATCTTTGACAAACAGACTTTTTTAAATTGTTGTTTTCCTCCCATTAAACAAGAAAACCCCATGAGGGTGGGGATTTCCATTCCTTTTTTTTCACTGCTGTACTCCTTATTTCCCTGAATAATAAAATATATTCAAAACAGGTATGTAGTAGGGGCTTAAATAATATTTTGTTGATTAAAGAAGAGAAGTCATTCTAAGTAGATTGCTAAATAATTTATTAATGTTATTGGGTTCAAAATTCAGTCCCTTTACAGCTTCCTCAACTGTGAGATGCAGAGGAAAATCTTGTGTCTTTATTATTGTTTTTCTTCCGTGTCTGTTCTGACAAAACAGAGCCATGTCTGCTTAATATAATCATACACTGCACCTGGATGTTTCAGTTAACAACAGACCACTTATATGACAGTGGTCTCATAAGATTATAATGTCATATTTTCACTGTACCCTTTCTATGTTTAGGTATTTTTACACAAATACTTAGCATTGTGTTCTAACTTCCTATAATATTTCAGGACAGTAACATGCTGTACAGGTTTGTAGCCTAGGAGCAATGAGCCTTACCACATAGCCTAGGTGTATAGTAGGGTATACAATAAAGGTTTGTATATGTACACTATATGACATTCTTCCAAGAATGAAATTGCCTAATGACACATATTTTTAGAATGTATTCCCAAGAGAAATTAGTCCATTGGAGCAGAAAATTGTATTGGGTGGGTGATGTTTTCAAATAACTAGAAAGTCACAGAATTCTCTTGATTTAAGAAAATCTAGGTTCTACTTCCTGTTTCACCGTATTTAGTGATGTAACTTCAGTCTGAGTCTCAGGTCCTCAGATATAAACTAGAGTAATAACATATTCCCAATCTTAAAAGGGAGCTGAGTAAATAAAATGGGACTATCAGTAAAAATGTGATCAGAATACTAAAAACTACTAAAAAAATGCAAAATTATATATATATATAACATAGTTTGAACCTTAACTCAGTCCTGAGAAAGAATGTATATTGCAATGTAGCTGAGCTCCAACGATTTCCAGATATTATAATTAATTTGTGGTGGACCCATATTAAAGTTGGGTCTTTTGAATTGTAAAATAGGTTATTTTTCACCATAATAAGTTTTACTAACATCTAAAAATAGATAATTTATGTTTGCCTGATTTACAGGGCCTGAGAAATATGTCATACACTAATAATAAAATTAATAATGGCAACAATAGTATTTAACACTTGTTTTGTTTGTTTTTTGAGACCGAGTCTCACTCTGTTGCCCGGGCTGGAGTGCAGTGGCGTGATCTCAGCTCACTGCAAGCTCCACCTCCTGGGTTCATGCCATTCTCCTGCCTCAGCCTCCCTAGTACCTGGGACTACAGGTGCCGACCACCACACCTGGCTAATTTTTTGTGTTTTTAGTAGAGACGAGGTTTCACCATGTTAGCCAGGATGGTCTCGATCTCCTGACCTCATGATCCGCTCGCCTCTGCCTCCCAAAGTGCTGGGATTACAGGCGTGAGCCACTGTGCCCAGCCAGTATCTAACACTTTCAAGCACTTACTATACATCAGACACTACATTAACTGATAACATCATGTATTGTTTTATTTAATTCTCAAAGCTGTGTAGTTGCAATTATAATCATGTCTATTTAAAAATATAAAAACAGGCATAGAATGATTAAATAATTTGCATAAGGACACAAAACCAGTAATGGTAAAATTGGGATGCCAACCTAGACAGATTTGTAACACAAAAACAAGTTCTAATTTGAAATTAGAATTATATATTCTGGAGTCCATACAGCAGAGTTCCAAGAAGGCAATCACTCTTAACTGAGAAAGTTTGGGGAGCATCTGGAAGACTCATGATGAATTAAAAACAAAGTAACTGTCTAACATTGTCAGCAGCTGTATGTTCATTGCTGTGCTATCTGCAATAGCAAAGACATGGAATCAACCCAGGTTTCCATCAATGGCAGATTAGATAAAGAAAATGTGGTACATATATATCTAATGGTAGGCTGGATAAAGAAAATGTGGTACATATAAATGTGAAGTATCATGCAACCATAAAAGTAGGATAAAATCATGTCATTTACAGAAGCATGGATGCAGTTTGAGGCCATAATCCTAAGTTAATTAACACAGGAACAGAAAACCAAATGCAGAATGTTCTCGCTTGTAAGTGTGAGCTAAACATTGAGCACATAGAACCAAAAACAGAACAACGGACGCTGCCGACTACTAGAGTGGGGAGAGAGGGTGGAAGATGTGGGTTGAAAAACTACCTATCAGGTACTATGCTAATTACCTGGGTGATGGGATCCCTACCCCAAACCTCAGCATCACACAAGATTCCCTTGTAATAAATCTGCACATGCACCTCCATGTCTAATATAATAAAAGTTGAAATTAAAAAAAAATACAGAGTAACTAGTACTAGCGTACTCTTAACACACCATCACTTTATTGCATAACTCTTCAGTTGTAAAGTACTCAGTCTCTCCAATAATTCACTCTTCGTGCGTGTGTGTGTGTGTGTGTGTGTGTGTGTGTGTGTGTGTGTGCGTGCGCACGCATAGGGTGGTTGCTGTTGTCTTTTTTGAGACGGAGTCTCACCCCAGCTGGAGTGAAGTGGCGTAATCATGGCCCACTGCAGCCTCGAACTCCTGTGGTCCCCCAATTCTCCCACCTCAGCCTGCCAAGTAGCTGGGACAGAGACACATGCCCCCATGCCCAGCTTTTTGTTGTTGTTTGTTTGTTTGTTTGTTTGTTTGTAGAGACAGGGTCTCCCATGTTTCCCAGGCTTGTCTTGAACTCATGTGTTCAAGTGATCCTTCCGCCTTGGCCTCCCAAAGTGCTGGAATTACAAGTGTGAGCTCCTGCACCCAGCCCGCTCTTCTTTGTAATTTCTTCTGTGAACTGATTCATCGTAATGTTGGAGCGTCATAGCAGTAATTCTCTCTGTGATTATCAAGAGCCAATAAAATAGTTATGACAAACATCAATCTTATTGGAAGCACTACTGCTTGAAGTCATTTAAAAAGCATCACTTGAGAATGTTCTTTCGGTAGTTATCCTGCATTGGCAGAAAGGGGCTAAGATGAATGAACAGCCGCATGTCTTCCTCCAGTTCTGACAGTTCCTTTCCTCCTGATAAACAGCTATGCTGGCAGGAAAGAAAACGTAATCTCCCTCTGACCTTTCTCCATTTGGATGAGTGCACCACAATGATTCTGTACTGTCACCGAGAAAAGATCCAAGCGAGGGGTGAGGAAAGCCTATGGATAATTCACTGTGCTTGATAGTATACTGAGGAACAGCTATAAAATCTGCCTATACTACACCAAGTAGAGACATTGTACAAACAACAACAACAAGAATAACAATGACAATGGCAGTAAATGTATGTATTGAACACATACTATGTGTCCAATATTATGGAAAACACATTATGTGGCTTATTTTGATTCTGTGTTGTATAAATGTGTTTGAAAATGTCATTCATTAGTTTTAACCACCTACTGCCTCTTCTTAAATAGATAAACATGACATTTCTAAAAATATGACCTAGGTGATTCAGACTTGACCACACTAAGGCACAAGGTAGTGAAGTGATTGGTCCAGGTCATAGCTGAATAACTTTCATCTGACACTCTACCATTTTTCTCAGAACACTGCTCAAGTTCCCACAACTCCCTTGATGTCTGTGTCTTCATCCTTAAATGAAGGAAGTTATTTAATTGCGCAAATTTCAAGCTCTTCTCAAACTAGAAAATGCTACAATGTAATGGTTCTATCTTGCAAATGCATCATTTTAGACACCATCTAGAATTGATAACATTCCAGAGATCTACGGAAGGTAAGTGGGTGAGTGGCCACACAGGGCTGGGACAAATAGAGAAAATATTATCCAGATATTAAAATAGTATTATATAATTCTAAAATGTTATAGAAATATTTATGATATAATAGTGAATGAAAAAAAGGAAATTCTAAAATAACAATTATTCCGTGATGATACATATGTCCATGTACAAAAGCTAGATGGAAGAACATGGAATAATTGTCTTATGATTTCTTGGCTATGGTGTAATACTAAATGATGCTTTTATATTGAACATTAGTGTTTTCACAATGTTGTTTATAATACGAATTTTGAATGAGATTTAACTTTAAAAAGGTGGCACAATGACATTTCTGAAATTCAAAGAGATGCTCTGGTTTTAGTGCTCAGGTAAAATGGCTAAAATTATCTCTTCAATGTTTGTTATAAATAATTATTAGGAGACACTTTTAAATCATTATATCTTCTTTGTAAAACCATCAATCCTAGCACATATACAAGTTGGTAATCAATCCTTAAATACTCATTTTTTTTTCCCCAGAAATCAATTTACTCTAAAGGATGAATAGCTTAAAAAGTGAAAAATGCCTGAATTCATTCATTCATCTATTCATTCAAGACACAATATTTAACTGCCCGCTCTGTTTAAGGCACTGTTTCCAGACCTGGTGATTCAACAGAAACTAGACACTCTGTATACAGCTTTGGACCTGTAATAGTCCAGAGATTAAAGTGAACTCTATCAAAAAAGGGGCTCAAGAAGGGATTTGAAGCCAGTTTGTTTCCTTTGTCCTCACTGAAAATGCAGCAAAGTGAAGATGGTTGCTGAGCCTTGTTCCTGTGTCATCTTCCTGAGTCAATGTTTCCAGTATACAGTGTGTTGCAGAAAATACTTTGGAAACAGACCAGCTCAGCTTCGTTCGTTCAATTACCTGTCATCAGATCATTTGTTTTATCAGACAGAAATCACTGTGATGACAGGGGTTTTCTTTACTTTGCCCCTGTATTCCCAGCACCAAGGACAGCACCTGCACTCCATCCATGAAGGTCCAATCAGAGCTCTGTTCACATGAACAAGTGCTGGATTACCATGTAACAAACTTGAGTCCAATTTGGTTCTATCTCTCAAGTACATGAGTCTACTTGGCTAATTATAGTCATTTACAAAGCACCTTCTATGTGTCAGACATATAATACCTGCTATTACTTTAATCTCACACTGTCACAGTGTCATCCCTTTTGACTCCACCTCATTGTGCCTCAGTTTTCTCATCCATAAAACTGTGATAGTGATAGTACCTAACTAATGGGCTTGTTGTGAGAATTAAATTTTTAGATTAAATAAAGTGTTCATGAAAAAGCCTAGGCACGTAGTATGTACCAAACAAGTTTACAATAGGATATTATTATTTAAAGCTCATGGTAACATTTTGAAGAATATTGTACTATCTTCATTTTACCAAGCAGGAAACAATGTACAATGGCTGAGAAATGTGATCAAATGCCCACATTGCTGAGCCACTGAATTTAGAGCTATTTCTTCACTCTGCTCTTCCTCTCAATTTTCTTGCCTGTATTCTTAGATAAGATCCTAATCACTTTCTCTTTGGACTTTGTCAGTAACTTACTTCGGATCTCCCCCTTCCTAGTTTTAACTATCATCTTTTACATTATCTGCACATTCTACTTTTGATACGTTTTTCAAACACATATCAAATTACATTATTCCTTCTTCCTTAAAACCTGAGTAGCTTTCTAATGCCTCCAGAACAGGCTACAAAGTTCTTAGAAGAGCATTCTGTGCTTTTCATATTAAACAGACTTCTCTGATACTCAAACTTTAGTCAAAACTCTAGACAACTGAATTAAGATTAGGTAGTAAAAAATCAGGTAAATCCGGGTTCATATTCAGTTACTAATTATGCAATCACCTTATTATTTTACTTACTTAATTCTTAGCATCTTATCTGGGGAATGGAGATCAATAGCCTGAAGAGCATGACAGAGAATTCGTTACAAAATCTGTTTTTTTTTTTTTTTTTTTGGACACTGGTTCTGATGGCACAAGAATGATCACAGAATACATTCAGAAGATAATATATTTAAAATTTCCAACAGAGATCTTAAATATGAAAAATGGAGTGGGACAAAAAAACAACTGGCTGGACGCAAGCAGTGAAATGGCATTTCAAAATTAGATTGTTAAACCAGTGTAATTTTGAAGAAAAAATTCAATTAGAAATGAGATATTTAATTATTTTTTGTTGCAATAAAAATATAAGACCCGAAATGATCAAGAGCAAATAATGTTAGTCATGATAATTTTATTACTATGCAGATTAAAACAGGTTTGTAATGGCTTTACCAGTAATAAATAGAAACATTCTACATCCCACTCCTTACTTGAAACATTAAGAACTGATATCTGATTTTATAGCTGTCTAAGAATATGCTTTCCTACAAATAAATGCTCTCACATAGATTTTATGTTAAATATAGGTTAACTGACAGATTCTTTTGAAGTGCTCAAAGTGATTAATCAAAGCTGTTTCATTTAGTGATGAGAGGTATTCAGTGAGATTTCAAGATTTCATGTTTAGTTAAATTAAGATCATAAGCACAGAAACTCACTTGAACTCAAGAAAATATTTTGGGCATGGGGAAGCTAAATGGTAATACTTTGAAATATAATCTTTGCATTAGTAACACTAGGCTAACTTCCAGCTATCTTCACATTGATTGACAGTGCTACCTGAGAAGTAAACACATAGTTTTGATTATTTTAACCTAAACAACTCACGTTAGATAGAATCATACTTTGAGCACTTATTTATACAAATATTTATTAAATACTCACTAAGGATCAAGCAGCATGCTAAGTGCTAAAACTAAACGAAGTAAGGCAATGTTTTTTTCTGATTTTACAGGGCTTATAATTTAGAGAAGGGGATAAGAAAAAAATGAAGGCAATTATTTTGTGATAGTATGTATATAGGATAGAGAAGGCATTGTCATAGCTATGTTAGTTCAAGTCCATCAAGAAGCAGGCACCGAGACAGGGTTAGACACACAATAAATTTATTGGCAGATACTATTGTGGAGGATAAAGGGGCAGTGAGCAGGTGAATAACGGAGAGCTTTCAGACTACAGTGAAAGTCTGACACGTGTGAAGGAGAATGGAACAGGCAAAGGTTGGATAGAGAGAATCCGGTCCTGCAGCATAGTTCCAAGAAAGGTTTAGCTGGCCAATGGGGCATCCTTGAGATGAAGTTGCACATTAGAGGAGTCCTGTGTTTTATAAGAATGGGACTGAGCTACTAGCAGTCATTGACTGGAAGCAGCTCATGGGAAACAAAATCTAGCAGCAAAAGACCCACTGGATCCTAAGAGCAGCTTCTAGGACTATCCGTCAATTATAATCCCAGCAAGAGGACAAATGGCATCCTTTCATTGCAGTGGTCATGAGAGTGTTAGTTTTTACTCGTGGACCAGAACTTCAGAAAGTGCTGCAGTTTTCAAAGATGACTAAGAAGTCACACATTGAACAAGGTGAACAAGTGCATTCCAGGCATGAACTAATGTAGAAATACAGGACAACATGGTGAGTGTGGGGGTGTTGCAAGTAGTGCATTAGGGTTGGAGTATGTACGTAAGTGTGTTGGTGTGCAGCACACCAGAGAGGGAGGTGGGATTCAGACTGGGAAGAGCAAGGTGAGTTATACAAAGTGGTTTGAACTTATCCTGTAGATAATGTGGGATTATTTAAGGAACTAATGCTTGGCTGAGACAGTGTGAGATCTGCACTGTAGAAAGATTCTTGAAGTATACAGCCTATTCAGATGGAGCATTCCAAGAGATAAAGAAAATGGAGATACTAGTAATAAAGAACAGATAACACCAGACAGACCTGAGTTCCAATCCGAACTCTAACACATACCAACCATATGAACAGAGGCAAGTCATTTAACTCCCCATAACCCCTATTACTAACTTTCTATGTCAGCGATTACTCAACTACTTATTTCATAGTGACACAGGATCATGTGAAATAAATAATAGTATACTTAGGAGCTCAGGTGTTGAAAGCAGACATAAACCTAATTTTCTGTCTTGGCCCACATGTATGACTACAGGAATATTTTTCACGAACCTCAGTTTTCTTAAATGCAGGTAATAATGAAATCACATTTATCTCATGGAGTTGTTCTCTGAGAGGTGATATGTGTGAAGACTTAACTTACTCGTGGTGCATAAGAAATGACTAAATAACTAAAGGCTAGGTACTGTTAGGTGGTTTACACACTTACAACGTTTTGTTCTCATAGCATCTCTGCAGGCAAGTTATTTCCCCTCACACCTTAGTATAGAGGAAAAAGTTGATGCTTGGGTTTAAGTAACTGGCTGATGATCACACAAATGATTGTATTGTGCTACAGTTCTCAGCTGCTTGACTTCAAAACCCATATTCTTAACCATTATTCTCCATTACCTTCCATTCCAGCACAAAGAAAAACCATTTACCTGCTAAAGAAAATGCAATTTTAAGAACTCACTTATTGGCTACAGTTGGATTTCCTTGTATTACTAGTATACTTTAAAGCAGAGTAAGGGATCATTTAAACCAAACTTCCTGGTTTGCCCCAAGAGAGGTTTTATTCAGTTCACTTAGATAGAGTATTCCAGCCACCACACAGATTCTAATATAACTTGTGTTATACTATTTGAAATTGTCTACAATGAAGGGGAAGGGGTAAAATAGGATGAAGGCAGTTGTCTCCAAGGCTATCTCCCTGTCGGGAGAGTCTTTGAAGTGTTTGCACACATTAGTCTCTTCATTCTTACGTGGAATACATTCAACTTCCCAGTAGGAGTAACCATGACACAGATGTTTAAAACCCATGAAAACCGGACCTGATAGGTCAGATGTACAGTGATTAGGCAGAAGGCCCTGACCCATTTAGCTCTCCCTCTTCCCCATTTCCACTTCCAGAAAAAAGACTGACTTGATTTTAATCCATGTTCTGGCACATTTCTCATTAGTCAAAATGCTTAACTTCACCAAGCTTTAGTTTCCTTAATTGGAATAGGATTGCTTTAAGGTTGTCCTAAATACGGACGGTAAATACACATCATTACATCTAACACCTATTAACTACTCCAGAAGTGTTAGCTCCCCTTGGACGGATAGCAGAAAATGATTTTCAAAAACAACAAATTGTCAGAAGACAATTTGATCAATAAATAAAAGTGATATTTATTGATAACCAATGAAGGGTTTAAGATTTCATCACTAGTATTTGCATTAAAAAAAACCCAAGCTAAAAACATTCACAGATGCCTTAGCAATAGATTTGCACCATATATCTTGAGGACAAGATATCTTATCCTTATCTATCAATTGCAAGATTTGTATTTTTCAAGAATAATTTTTCTGACCTCCCCAGTGAAGGGGTTCACATCCAACACAGAAAATTATAAATCTGCAAGACTTGCAAAACACAGATACATTTTTGAAGCTCCACTGGAAAGGAGGCAAAAAAAAAAATGCTTCTGTCATTTAAAGAGTCACAAACTGAAATAACATGAAGTTTGCTAATTGTATTAACAAGTCTACTCTGGGCAATTTGGCTAGTACCTCTGTCTCCCAAAAGATCTCTACTGATGAAGTGACATGGGTTCTTGAAGTGGATGCCTTTCTGCACCTCTGGAAAGCTTAGCAATGCAGAGAGGGGATAAGAAACAGTAAGCTCCCAGTCCTGGAGATGATTCTGCAAACACCTGGTAGGTTCGATCATTTTTACCCTGAAATAGTGCTCCAGGAAAGGCAATTTTGCGTGGTCTTAGAGTATAAGTCAGAACGGTTTTCCAATTTCTGGTAATCTTGGCCCACGTATTAGCATTTAACAACACTTGACATTTGGCTAAGGCTTTGCCAATAACAAGAGAAAACAAATTATAAAAATATGGACTTCTGTATCTTTCCTATTCATTCCAGCTTAGGTATTCTCATGACGCTATGCAAGTTGAGTCCTGTGTTTCTGCTCATTTTTTCTACTGTAATAGTCATGCTCTCCTAAGTGGTGTTCAACTTTGCAGTTTTTCT
This sequence comes from Hylobates moloch, assembly GCF_009828535.3. Taxonomy (NCBI): domain Eukaryota; kingdom Metazoa; phylum Chordata; class Mammalia; order Primates; family Hylobatidae; genus Hylobates; species Hylobates moloch. Next base: position 7,215,275 of record NW_026652286.1, on the reverse strand, counting down.
TCTCTCCTGGCCAAATCCTAACAAATCAGCCAGTGAAGCATGTTTTTGTTTTTTAAATTTATCAATTTATGTTAACTGTCAATTTATACTAACTTACCCTAGGAATTAAAGCATGATAACATTTAAATAAACTGTCTATACTCCTAAATATAATGAACATTTGAACACAATCGTACCCCTTAATATGTAGTATCCATTGGAGTCCTTACAACTTCAATTTTAAAACTCATGAAATTGCTGTCAGTCACATGAAGGTGAATACAAATTCGCTGACAAGTCTTGTCAAGATAAATATTTGCTGTTAATTAGAATCAGCAGTGTAACCCAGAATTTCAACATCATTGAAAAGGGGGGAGCAATGGATGTGATTAAGCAATCCACCAACCATGGGGAAAGGAGTTTGTTGTTCCTGTGTACTCCTGGCAGGAAGCTGTCCTTAATGGACAGTTATCAAACAGTAAAAACCACACTATCAGAGCCTCCAAGTAAATCTCAGGAAACTTTGTGTGGTTCCCGAAGATTCAATAATCCGTACATATGAATATGAGTTTCAAAAATTCAACCCACAATATTTTTTTAGTCTCAGGTTTAAAAATGTAATTTCAACTTTTATTTTAGATTTGGGGGTCCATGTGCAGGTTTGTTACATTTGTATGTTGCATAATGCTGAGGTTTGGGATACAAATGATCCTGTTGCCCAAATAGTTAGCATAGTACTCAAGAGTAATTTTTCGACCCTTGTTTCTCTCCTGCCCTCCTCCCTCTAGTAATCCTCAGTGTCTCTTGTCAGCGTCTTAATGTCCATGAGTACTCAACGTTCAGCTCCCACTTAGAAGTGAGAAAATGCAGTATTTGGTTTTCTGTTCCTGTGTTAATTTGCTTGGAATAATGGCCTCCAGCTGCATTCATGTGGCTGCAAGGGACATAATTTCATTCTTTTGTATGGCTGCATAGTATTTCATGGTATATATGTACCACATTTTCTTTATTCAATCCACCACTGATGGGCACCTAGGTTGATTCCATGACTGCTATGGTGAATAGTGCTGTTATAAATATGTGAGTGTATGTATCTTTTTAGTAGAACAATTCATTTTCTTTTGGATATATACCCAGTAATGGGATTGCTGGGTCAAATGGTAGTTCTGTTTTAAGTTATTTGAGAAATCTCTAAATCGCTTTCCACAGTGACTGAACTAATTTACATCACCACTATCAGTGTATAAACATCCACTTTTCTCCACAGCCTTGCCAGCCTTGCCAACCAAAATAAAAGTGTTTTGACTTTTTAATAATAGCCATTCTGACTGCTGCAAGATGGTCCCTTATTGTGGTTTTGATTTACATCTCTCTGACAGTTAATGATGCCATCAAGGGATAAAAGTAAACAAGAAATTATGGACTTAAATTTGACTTGACCAATTAAAACTAATAGACATCTAACAGAGCACTGCATCCATCAACCACATAATATCCATTCTTCTCATCTGCACATGGAACATACTCCAAGATTGACCACATGCTCAACCATAAAGCCAGTCCCAATACATTCAAAAACATTTAAATCATACCAACCATATTATCAGACCACAGTGGAATAAAGATACAAATCAATACCAAAAAGATCTCCTAAAACCACACAATTATGTAGAAATTAAACAACTGACCCTGAATGACTTTTGGATAAAAACGAAGTTAAGGCAGAAGCCGAACACTTTTTTTTTTTTTTTTAATCAGAGAAAGCTCCTTATCAATTAATTTCATTGAATAACTTTTGGAAATACAGGCTAATAGTGTAATATTTAGAATATTAGAGACTGCTGAATTATACATATTATTCATGTATGACTTCTTTATGTTTAACAGTTTTGGCTTCTAATTAATCTTTTAGAAATATTTGATTCCCAATTGTAAAATGATGCACAAATTTGCAAAAATATCTTCACGAGAAAAATCGAGAAGTGGGAAATACTTGGTAACACGTTTTAGGTTTTGCTGTTGTTGTTCTGGGATGCAGTAAAGTTACGTAAAGATAATTTGATCCTTTCAGGTCTTGCTTTTAAGCTTTGTTGGTAACAGAGATGTGCCTATTTCAGGACTAGTTTTGTCTCTATTGAGGCAAGTCTCTTTTGTATATGCTACCTATTGCCTAGTTAATTATGAGATTTTCTACTCCGGCTGGTGGGAATAGGAATTCTTTCTAACCAAAGAGTGAGTGTAGGGCACGATTCCCTCTCCTCTTACGATATTTCTCTCCTCAAGCCATACTAGTTTTCTCAGGCATTCTCAGAGGTCACCAGAACAGCTGAGGAGGAACAGGTGCAGATCTCTGGAGTGCTCTTCTCTCATTCTCTCTTGCTCTCTCTCAATCCCCACCTCCCCTCACTCTTCTCTCTCCGCAGCTCTCCCCTCTCTGATATCCTTCTCCTGCAAACTCTACCTCCCTGCACTCCCAGCAATTTGACTGTGTCCCCTCTCCTCAGACTAGGGCCTGGAAACTCTCTCAATAAGCTAGGACAGTGGTAGAGTCTTCATTTGTTTCCCTCCATAATTGTCTCTCATTGTTTCTCAATTTAATATTCAATGGCTTGACTACCATTGTGTTGAGTATTTTCGTCCTCATTTTTTTTTTTCCGGTTATTTCAAGCAAGAAGTTAGAACTGATATATCTTCCTTCATTTGGTGAAAAGTAGAAGTCACTCATCACCAGTGAAGCCTCTTGATAGGTACACTTCCCACAGCTCTTCTTAAACGGCTCAAAGGAAAGCCTGGATTTTCTCTTATGACTCTCCCGTATAAGTCACATGTTCTATTTAATCTGAGTTGTTTACTCTCCCTCAATATACTCCATATTCAAAAACATTTTAAGCCTCATATTTTTGGACAAACTAGCTGTTTTACCTGGACTCGTATTCATTGAAGAAATGCTACTACGAACTCCTAAGAACATAGAGTTCGTGGGTTTTACTAATTTCTATAGGAAGAAAATTTTCACCTAATTTTTTTTCATGGCTAAAATGATAAAGGTTGTATCAGATCTGTAACTTTCCAGTAATAGAGGTAGAGAAATAAAAACGTCTCTGGGTGAAACTATAGTGAGGTGTCCAAGGTCCCACCCACCCCTCCTCAGAATCATAAGAGCACTGACGTGAAAGGAGGTAACCCCTACATCCTTCCAAGCTCTAAACTTCTATAATCAGAAGATCATTCCATTATGTTTTCTTCTTTTCTTTTTTCTACAACCCATTCTACTGAGCACCTACCATGTTCTAGGAAACCGGCAACATGAACGAAAAATGACAGACATTCCTCCAAGTTAAACAATGCTCTCTGCTATTAGAAAACCCTTACTTTTCCACTCAGATGCTATTTGTCTATTTTTATTTCCCTCATAATCACAATGAAATGTAATTTTCCCCAAATTTTCAAATATATGTGCACCTGTCTTATAGAACTGATGACATATTTTTCTTTGTATTATAATTATTATTTTCACTTGTCTGCTCCATCTGTAAGATTATAATATTACTGAGTTCAAAAATGTCTCTTTGACCTTTGTGTATACATGGAAACTTATGATAACAAATATGCTATAAATTATTTATTTCTAATTAGTGATATCATAGTGGAGAAAAATAGAACAATACAAAAATGTATAAATAACAAATAATACTTAATCATCTCTTAATTGTTCCCCATACCCAAGTAAGTTTATTTCCCAGAGGTAACTAATGTTAATATTTTGAGATACACGCTTCCAGAGTTTTTCTCTAGACACATTTACATATATGGAATCATTTTGCTTTGTTTTTTAATAAAAAATTTGATCCTGGTATATGTAATTTTCCAACTTGCATATTATTTTTTTTTACTAAATATGAATCTTGAGGACCTTTTCATGTCTGTACATACAGATCTACTCCATTGTTTTTAAAGGCTTTGTGATATTTTTGATGAATACATACATGAATCAGTACAGGATGCACCCCGATAAGCTCCTACTACCCAATATCCTTCCCATAAGGTGAAATATTAGCTGCAACATAAACTAATGGAAATAATGCAGCACCATTCTGCATATAAATAAGGCCATTGAAATATATAATAAAATCCGGAGGGCAAAGACAGGAAGGTAAACTGCACTGATTTTCTAGAAACTTTGATGGGGAATTGTTTTATGTTATATCTGCTAAATTCTCAAATTAAAAGCTATAAAAGAAGAAAGGCTTGTTTTCCAAAACTCTTTCCAAATAAAAAAATGGATACTATTTAGAGATATATCATCTAAAATGAGACAATTTAGTTCAACGCCAAAACACACATTGTGTAATGTGAACTGCCTGCTATTGTGCTTATTAGTTTAATCTGGCAAGTTGGGGGAAATAGGAGTGAAAATTAAAAAAAAAATTCCTGATGCAAAAAGATAGTGAGGACTTAAACATCAAGGCAGGCTTGTGGAAAGTAGGTCAACAGTGTGACTTTACACACATTGTATTGCATACATAAATTGTACAGATACCAATTTTGTTGCCCTGAGTTATAGAAAAATTAATATGTTGGCACTTAAATATTCTAATTTGCATTTTAAATCTCTGGAGCATTTGGACAATATAATAAGCATATGCACCAAGTCTTATCATAAGGGAATCCTCTATTAAAAATAATCATTAAATGGTGATGATTCTAAAAGAAGATGCTGAATTAAGAATTTTGAAAGGTATGATTAAGAAGATCAGATGTAATATACCTCAGTAAGACAAGAAGACTAGGAGTAATAAAATATAGTCAGTCACTTTTTGTTGAGTAGCACATAGTTTCTGGAAGTTTATTCTCTGTAATCAGTCTGCCTCAGATGGAATTCTGGCTGTTACATCCTGACTGTATAAGCCTGGGGAAGACAATTTCTTCATGCCTCAGTTGCCCAATCTGTTCAAATGGGTATAATAATTATTTCAATATTTGTTCTAAGGGTTAAATAAGTTTATTATATGTGCGTATTGAACATTTATTATGAAATGACACTAATTTAGAAGTTCTAACCCTTTTGCACTTTTGATCAAGCATGCTCTTTTTCTAAGCTTTCAACCTTTTAATCTTGTCTTTACTTTTTCTAGAATTAAGATGTTGCTATATTTGAAGGATATCCCTTTCAGCAACGCAAATGTAAATAATTTAATGAGACTGACTTGATACAAAGCCCACTGGATATGTATATATGATTTGGTTGAAACAAACAGATGGGTAGAGGTCCAACAAGATGCTCCAAGAGAGACATCCTTGCCCATGATCCAATCCAAGTGCTCTTGAATGCTGTTGCAGCTCTTCACACAGATCTTGATCACAATCAGGCATCTGAAACTTCTTGTACTTGTGAATCACTGGTTTATTTAAGGCATCACTGAATAACTCTCCTCTACCTCACACACACCTCTGTCTATTCCCAAACACATACACACACACACACACACACACACACACACACACACACACACACACACACACTGTCTCTCTCTCTCTCTCTCTCTTTTCTTTTGTCCAGGTCTTTGAAACCTATTTGGCCCCTGTATGGTTGTAAAATCAGCTCCTTAAATGCAGGATAAACAGAGCTCTGCATGTAGCAGCACTAATGAGCATACAAAGATACTAATAAAGAGGTCCTCGGAAAACAAGATTGCTCTAAAATGTTTCTTCCTTAGCGCGTAATTATTTTTGTTTTACATTTGAGACAGTATGCTACTTTCATAACACTGTTCATGGAAAAAGCTCTCCTGAGGGGGACCCTATTTAGAAAATATAAACTCTATGGAAATAAAGTAAGAGAGTTATACAAAAAACCAATTATTCGATCTGCAGATTCCAGAGGCAAATAACTTTTCAATGAGAATTTTACAATTTATTATCAAAGTTTTTCATTTCCTGACTTTTAGAAGGTGGGCAGTGACATAGGTATGGATTACCCATCTCTCAGGTCCAAAGTGAAACCTCATCTTGTCAAGAAAAGTCTCCCTGACCCTTCCAATTCATCACAGTCTCCACCTTCTCTGAACCTCTGAATATATTGCATTATCATTCTTCTTGTCACCATAATAATAATGCACAGCTGTATGTAATTTCGTAAGCATATTACTCTGATTAAATTTTATACTAGTGAAAGGCATCACTATATTTCACAGATATATCTTCAGGCTTTAAACCCAAAGCACACATTACTAGATACTATGAATGCTTAAATGATGTCCATTACATCAAAAATACCCATTGACTAAACCTATAAGGACTTATTTTTTTGACCATGTGGCATAAAGAACAGGAATGAAGGGTAGCGAAGGTTCAGGTGAAGAAAACAACTTTTAAGCCTTCTTGGCACTTTCAATACCATTATTTCCTGTTCTAAAGCTGCAGTCAAGTTTCAGCCTACCATAGCACATACTTTTAATAATTTTAAAATACTTTCTTATATTTTTTATCTTATTTTGTCATGACAAAGGGGAAACTGCATAATAATGTACGTGATATAATTCTTGACTCCAATGTGATTGAGAGTCTTAGAAATTCATCTAAAGAAAACTTGGAAATCCACACATACATAGCTAGATGCTATTTATAAGGAGGACCAATAACACAGGTCAGAAAGCAGCAAACTCTCATGTTCCCTATTCATACAGTATCAGGGCAAAAGACAGATAGCCTCATCAAGGCATCTACTGCATAGAAATTTGCTTTATTCTTGCTTTTGTTCCAGCAATTGTTTAAAAAATTTTCTACTATGCATCTACTGGCACCAACCTCCCTAACATGTAACATTAGGTAAACGCTCCATCTTTATAACACAAGAAACAAATGAGGGGTTGATTTATAAATCTTGGAAAAAATAAATCTACCGGACAAAATACAATAAAGAAACCTCTCCTTATTATTCATTTTCATAATTTTGGGAAATTAGTGTCAATAAAAGACTTGGAAATTCATAATGATTTTTGTTTCTATAATATTTTGGAAATCCCTATGAATCAGCCTTGAGGTATTTGCATGGCTCCAATCATAAAGGCCAACCTGTGCTGCCATTTATTCCCCTCAGTATCTAGTGAACAACACTGTCTTATTTGAGTAGGGCTAGGACCTTGGATTCTTGGTATTATAAGAATGTTAATAGTATAGCATCACTTTTTAAAAGTTCAATTTCTAATTCAATTGGGACCATATAAAGTATGGTTAATATGGCCTTATCTTAATAAAATAGCCCAAATTATTCAATTATGTAAAATACAGTTCATGTTATTGTGTGGTTAATGCAATAATAGAGTGATCCCGGACCTCTGGCAGGTTGGTAGTTCTGGGTTTCTCCTTTTGAATTAAATATTGGCTGTGGCTTGGCACCACCATTTGCAATTTCTTCTCTGGCTTAAATATCACTGGAGGTAATTTTGGGTCCTGACTGGCTAGGGCTTTCTCGGACAACAGCAGGAATTACAGAAGCCCCTGTTTGTTTGTACACATTTCCTCAGCTTGATCCCCAGAGAATGGACTCAGGCAACCCTGGGAACACAAGGACCCACCTCGTGCTTTTGTATCTTCCCAATTCTCAAAACTGTTTTGTTTTCCTTTCACAGCCCCCACCTACCCTAGAAGATGAAACATTATCTCACTCCTTTTTCAGAACGAGGGCTGTGTAGAAAATGGAACCAATTGCCAGTGAAGTTATATCAGAATTTATGTTGCCACGACGTATCAATATATGCTATGTCTATATTAAACACTAATTCAAATTGTGTTTTTGAAGACTATTCAAGCCTCTAAAAACAGCCCAAGAGATTAAATTTTTTAAAGCAGGGGACAAACATGTACCTAGAAAATGGTACATGTGAATGTAGGTGGAGAGCTATAAGGACAGACTGGGGCGAAATGCCTTAAACATTTAATGTTTCTGCATTCTATCAGAGGAAGTATAAAAGATGATTTAAATTTTCTTCTTTAGAATTGTCTTTCTCTAAAACGTCCTGTGACTTTATTTGTTTGCTTCATCACTCGGGGGTAGGGGGGGAGACACAAAAAGTAAAATAAGAAAAACCCTGTTTTTTAGAAGATGTAAAGTGGCAAATAAATAAATATAGCTTTTCTTAATTATAATCTCTTCTACCATAATTACAATCTAAAACTAGTGTAGAGATTCAAGGATCTGGATTAATGGGTTCAAGATCTTATTTTGAGATAGGTGGAGTCTGTTTTTACATATAGAATGTCCTTTCTGTTTCCAAATGTTACTTAAAACAGATTGTCAATCATACCTCATTAAGAGTTTATAAAAAAGAAAAGAAAACTGACAACTGTAAGTCAATAAAGATTCTCTTGCTTTGGAAAATACAGACATGTACTCATAGAGGAAAGCACTTAGAAACTCAGAAAGCTCTTCATTTTATTGTGACTTCCCTTACAAAATCTTGATTAACACTTCTGCTTCGCCATAGAAAAACTCATACATTCCACACACATGGGAGACAATTTGCTTTGTTCAGTGAATCAAGTTCCATAGGGACACTGTGCTGTTCTCATTCACATTCTCCGAAGGGTGCAGTCTTCTTCAAATTAGAATTCAAGGTCATATTGACAGAGCCCTTAAGCCAACCAGTCTTTTTGGTTTTCAGTATACTCCTGTTAGCTTTACTTACAAAGGGCCAGATTGTAAATGAGAAAACGAGGTTGAGGGCTCTTGAACAGTGAGCAATGGAACAATGTATATCTGAGGGTAGCACAAGTGACGGGGATACCAAAAACAAATAACATTGCGCTGATTGGCTGTAAAAATTCAGCAAACTCAATAGCCCTCTAAATTCCTCATTTCATTCCTGGATTGTAAAATACATTCTTATACTTATTTGCTGGCTAACATTCTGTCCAGAGTCTTTTGAAAATGAATTCTTATAAATTATGAGCAAGCATTCTGCCTAAGTCTCAGTGCTTTAGGTAGTGAGCATGGCAATTTGCTGGTAGACACTGTCTGTAATAAAGAATATTAATTTCGGGCAGCTCTTGTTCATATTCAGAAATACTGGGCGTTGTTTAGTACAAGATCTGCTGTGTATTTACCAAGAGCTCTTGGATGAGATGATCAATAAGTGGATCTAAATTTCTCATCTGTATAATGGGGATAATATTACCTTTCTAAGCTTATCCCATGGAGTTTGGGGGAGAAATAAGAAGAAATTGGGATAAATTGAAAAGATGGAAAGCATAGATTAATATACTTCTTTCCATATAGGCCCACATCTGTCTACCTAAAAATCAGCAAAAATCTTGGTTTATCTCTTCTCTATGTCACAATTTCTATATTCTCATAACAAGTTATTTTGGGCTAGGACCCTCTTTCTCTCATCAATATAAACACTCTTTAGCCCCCCTCCCATTCCAACCTTCACTTCAAAGGCATATTTTAAAAAAATCTCTTCATAGGCATGGAACATTTTGTTACATGACTAAAGTAAAAAAAAAAAAGAGGAGTTTAATTGGAAGAAAGAGCTGGATACTTGCCAATAGCTCAGTTTGCTTTTTGGTTCCCAGTGCATAAAGTGAACTCAGAGGCAAAGTTTAATGAAAGCAATGTTTAGTAAAGGTATGAAAATTCTGAGCACATCCAGAATGACTTTGTCCCAGGAGACAAAACATGTCAAAAAATCAGGAAGAAGACCCTTCTCTCTACATATAAATGGAACTCAACCATGTTCTGACACTTGACATTTTTGGCAAATCTCAAGACAGGAACTGTAGCGTGTTTTATTTTTCTTAAGTAGTGGAAGTACATTCATTTTCTAAAAGGTTTTGCAAGAAATAGATGTAGAAGCTAGTAAAGGACTATAAAACAAGGTGCAAGTCGCTTAGCAATTGTAGGTGACAGGCGGGCTAGTGTCACAGGTAAAATATTTCAGTGGCCACTAAGTTCTTTAGGTACACTGAAGAGAGGAAGATGAGATCCAACTCTTACTAAGTTTATCCAACTGGGACACTTTAAGCCATGTATTTTACATATATATCTCTCTATTTCTCTCTTTCCATCGCCCACTGTCTCCCTCTTTTTGATTATCTTTTTCACGGTTTATAATAGCTGTATTTTCTGAACTATGTTCATCGTTACTTAAAGATCTGTTCTCTCATCCTGTAAATGAGGAGTCAGAGCTGTATTATGTACAAGAGTCCTTCGACACTAAACAAACTATGGTTTTCCGCATATAATGGGACCAAAGAGATGGTACTAGAAATTATACTGCTTAAGTGCTGAAGTCTACCTTATATTCATTGCTCCTACTTATCAAGGAGTCTCTTTAAACCTAGTTGAGAAGAGTGTGTGATGGCTGGATTCTTATGTTAAGATTCCAGCCTTCCCTTATGCAAATCTATTGGCGGATGGGGGGTTTCCAGTACAGATTTCTGCCAATTTCCATTCTGATAGGAAGTAGTATTAAGGAGTAATTAAGGGCATGAACTCCAGAGCAAGAGATCCTCTGTCTGAAATCCAGCCCTTCTAGTTTCTAGTTTTGTGGCTGCTATGGTTTGGATGTTTGTGAACCTCCCCCACTTTCAAATTCAAATGTTGAAATCCTAATCCCCAACGTGATACTATTAGGAGGTGGGGTCTTTGGGAGATGATTATGTCATAAGGGTGGAGCCTTCATGATTGGGATTTGTGCCTTTATAAAAGGGATCCCAGAAAGCTAGCTCATCCCTTCTACCACGTGAAGACACAGTGAGAAGACAGCCAGCTATGAACCAGGAAGCAGGCCCTCACCACACACTGAATCTGCCAGGCACCTTAATAATAGAATCCTAGCTTCTAGAACTGGGAGAAATAAATATCTGTTGCTTATAAGCCACTCAGCTTGTAGTATTTTGTTACAGCAGCTCAAAGAAACTAAGACAGTAGTCTGGCAATTTAATTAACTTCTTTATGCTCTCACTTTTTTCAACTGTAAAATAGGGATGATGACAATATTACCTAAGTTATAAGCTTGTAGCAAGCACAAAATGAATATAAATTACACAAATAAGTATTTAGAAGAGTTTCTGTTACATAATTTTTACTACAGAAATTTGATAATAATCATAAAGACTTGCATGGACAAATACTGATTTTCACATTAAAATAATTGCCTTATATTTTTAATAGTCCCTATAAGTTTGAGTATTTCGTGAATGAGGGACTAAATAGAACATGGTAATCAACATTAGAATAATGTTGAGTAAGTGCATAAACTCCTTGGATGAAGCTTCTCATTTCTTTGATTAAGGAAAATTGTAAAATGTAATTTTCTATGATTCAACAAATAAATAGAATGTGTGTGTGACATCAGCAGTTATAGAGCTAAATATGTCTATAAACTGTGTTCTCTAAAAGCATTTAGTCTAATTCTTTTAATCCTTGAAATCTCAAATCTTGAATTCTCGCTTTGTAGAATAGTTTGCAGAATTCAGATCTCATTTCAACATACAGGATTACAACATGAAGAGGAGCTGGAGAGGAGGAGAGTATCGGGATTCATAAAGAAAACCAGGGCCTGTATCCACCTAACCTGTCACTACTGGGCAAGTCCCAACAAATATCTCAAGAAGATTAGATCTAGTCATCCTTAGGCAGGAATTATTTCTTCATTCTGGTGGTGTTCTGCCTGCTAACTGGAGCCAGACTGAACCTGATTGGTGTGGAATGGAGTTCAGAGCAGCCCAGGAGCAGTGGTTCTTTTTTCTGCTCTATATTAGAATCACTAAGAAGCTTTGAAAATGTATTGAGATGCTGACGTAGTTGGTTTAAGGTGTGCTCAATCATCAATACTTTGAGAAGCCTCCCGAGATGACTCTAATGCATAGCCTAGAATTGAAACCCACCTGATTAGGTGAGCTCATTGCAGTTAAGTATACCATCAGTAAAGAAACAGAACTCAACACAGTGGTTTATAAAATTGTGTCTCATAGAATTACCTAATTTAGAGATATAGCTATGATAAGCAATACATCCTGGTTTGTCCAGAATATTCCATGTTTATTATGGAAAGTTCCATGTCCCTGGAACAATCCCTTTCCCCAAGTTCCTGGCAAACCAAGACACTTGGCCATCCTAACAACAAAAAAAAAAATCCATTTTTATTATAATATGCAGCATAAAAATACATTGCATATCAATGGACATAATTATATTTAATGCCGAAACGTTAACATGATGGAAACCATCAATATATTAATTTTGCATTAAGTTTTTGATTAAGTATACATGTGAGACTTTATACTAAATGACTCCTGCTATTTCTATGTTTATATTTAAACATTTTATTAAAGGTGTTTCCAGTTTCTCAGATTATTGCCCTTCCCTTTTCTCTATTTTTAAATTTATTCCTGAGCAAGTCTGTTCACATAAAATTATATGAGTGAGCACAGTGCTCTAGCGAAAGTGTGTCACGTTCAATCAAATGCTGAGAAGGTTTAAGCACATCTGCTCAGTGATTGCTCTTTTAATGGCATCGCAGTCAGTTACGCAAAAACAAACTCAATACCCAACAAAAACCCACAGTGGTATTGTATTATCAACATTTGAGGCTACATTTTAGGATTTAGGTGCTTTTTTAAGTTTTTATTTTCAATAAGGAATACAAGTAATTGTACAATGTTAGATGATATTTAATTCTACTTTAAATTATTAACAATGGCTGGAGCAGAACAGTCAATTGGTAAAGATATATCAAATCAAAGAAAGAACTAAGGAAGGAAGGAAAAACATGAAAGATTAAAAGGACATGAAAGGGAAAAGGAAAAGAGGGAAGAAAGAAAAAAAGGAAGCAAGGAAAGAAGGAAGGAAAGGAAGGAAGGAAGGAAGGAAGGAAGGAAGGAAGGAAGGAAGTTTCTATAATAAGCATGCAAGCTTTTGGATGGATTCTGTATCTATAAAAATGTATTTTTAAATTACATTATAAAGTCTTTTTAAGGTTCATTATCAAATTTCCAATTTGTGTGAATTTGGATTTTTTGATGTATCACCAAGATAAAACAGAAATAATTAGATGTCAATGATTGTGTTCTCTACATAAGAAATTATTAATTTGAACTTAGTATTTATTATATAACTATTTTGTTTTACTTTTGTAGTTTCTTTTAATTGTTTTCCAGCTAAAGTGACATTGAACCAGACAAGGTCTAAATTGAGTTTCTATGATTACTGTTTAACTCTATTCAAACAATTTTGTGGGAAAGCCAATGGGTTATTATTTCATGGGACTGAGAACATAGTGTGACCTCTGCATACACAAGATGACTGACTGTATCTCAGCTCTTTCTGGAAATTAAGTTTTATACTTCTGGCAAATATGCCTGCTAGACTATGTTCTAGCACAGAAGAAAACTAAACATGTTGGTCATCCAAGCCAGATAATTTGTATATATTTCCTGGGCTCAAGGTATATCGTAGTTGTCTAGAAAATGTTGAGAGATAGATTCTGAAACTTGGCTGCTTATCCCAAAGAAGCATAGAAATTAAAAGAGAAAGAGAAGGGGAGTTTGCCCGTGGCTGTTAGCGGGTGCTGCTATGATTAAAAATTGCTTCAGCAAGTCAAGTCAAAGGCATATAATGACTCTTTACACCAGGGAAGTTCCACGAACAGCTCAGGTCATATCCATGGTCTTTGCTTATTGCTTTTTATTTTCCTGCCTAAATCCAGCTGAAGCTGTCAGGTCTCTGACACATTTGAGATCTTGTGTCTTGGTCACACTATAACTCTAGCACACAGTGATGCTTGATGAAAGTGTGTTGATTAAACCTGCCTTTTCACAAGGCCATCCTCTATACCCAGATGGAAGGGTAGAAAGGTTAAGATGAACAGGAAATTTGGAAAAGGTTCAGCTGTGTAAGTTATTACAAATCTTCTGATAATAGAGCAGGTATTAAATTCATGAGACACTGAAAATTGAATTTCTGAGACAAGAGCTATTGTGACTAGAATAGCAAATGTCAGATCATGCGTCTACTCACATGGCAAGGATCGAAAGATGATTAGCACAGGTGACAGAGTTGTTCTATTTTGCCTGAAACATTGAGGCTCTATTTTGTTACCAGGAGGCAAGAAGGGCTAAAAACACTTGCCTCCTTGGTGTCTGGGCTCTGTGTTCCCAACTCTCTTAGGCTTCAGAGTCCCTGAAATAAAAGTATTGCAAACTTCCCAATATCAGTTCTATGTTTTCCTACCTGTGTCTTTCATGACTTTAAAAATATGCATAACTGGTTTTATAGCAGTAGACATTAATAGTTTCAAAATAGCTGTAGATTATATGGGGAATAAAAAGGAAGTCAATAATGATTTTCAGGGTTTCATTTGCATAAATGTGCCTATACAAGGTCTACGACAAGAGGAAAGACTTTCAGCATGAAAGTTCATCACATATTGTGGTCAGGATTGAAGAGTTGTATAAACAATGAGTGGGGGAAATTTCTGTTCCCTCAGGATTTCTCCTTAGAACATCAAAGTCAAAAAATCTATAAGAACTTCCTCTAAATGCTTGTCTATTTTATTCATTCATTTATCCACCCATTCATTTTAAGAAAACCTTTGAGAAACCTCCACACCAGATGCTGTGTGTTTAGGGGAGGGGGTGTTAAATTATAGCCCGTGGGCCAAATTTTGACAGTTTCCTCTTTTTGTAAATATATTTTTATAGAAGCACAGCCATACCCATTATTTATGAATTATCCAGAAACTGACTGATCTCCAAGGTCTAAAATATTTACACTCTGGCCTGTAAGAACAGAATAATGGCCCCTCAAAGATAATCCATGTCCCGATGCCCCAGACCTGTCAATATGTTAGTTTATATGGTAAAAAGGACCTTTCAGATGTGATTAAGGATAACAAGGGTATGAGCATCAGAGAGAGAAACACGGAAGAAAGCAGAAATCAGAGAGAAATAAGGGGCTATGCTGTGAGCTTTGAAGATCGAGGAAAGGACCATGAATCAAGCAATGCAGGGAGGTTCTAGGGGTGAGAAAATAGATTCTCCCCTTCACCATTTAGAAGGAAAGCAGGCCTGTTCACATCTTGGTTTCAGACTTCTGAGCTCCAAAACTGTAAGGCAGTAAACTGGTATTGCTTGAAGCCACTACATTTGTTAGTTACAGCAGAAATAGGAAATTGATACATGGCACTGCTGAAAAAGTTTGTGATCCCTGGTCTAGGATTTAGTGTAACCAGAATAATAACGTATTGTAATAAATAACTATCTTCAGCTAGGGCAGGGAACTTAAATACAGATACAATCAATAAGGCTGCTTTTCAGTGTGGTTTTGAGCAAATGATTTTCACAAGAAAATCTTTGTTAAAGCACTTAAGACGTGCTAGCCAGGCTAGAAAAGTAAAAGAAATTTATCCTGCTGAAAGCATATATATGAATATATAGGATACTATTCACATCTTCAGCAGATAGAAAGATCTACTTATGCTCTCATCTATCCCAAAAAAGAACAACTCACTCAGTGAATTTTTAAAAGTTGCCATAACCTTTAGGGCAGATTACCTTTTCTCAAATTAATTAAATTATCTTTTGTAAGGTGGAAGCTGGGAATAGTCTCACAATTCTGCAAGCATACTATTTGAGACAAACAGAACAGGAAGCAGGAAGAATGCCTTATTTGCCAAATTGAATAGAGAATTAAACATATTAAAAATGAATTATTAATTCAAACTCTGTGGACTTATTTGAAGATACAGAAGTGGTTATGCTTTTAGATGTTTGATAAGGAGTAAGTGCCTATGGACAGTTTTACAAAAGTAAAAACTTGATATCGGAGTTGTCTGGAGTGATCAGATTGCAGTTTTGGACTTAAAGGAAAGTTAACTTTTCAAGTGCACACTATTATTTTTATTACAACCAATTTAATTGTTATAAAAATTATAAAATTTCCTGCTATGTTAACATAACACCACTCATAGAGTACGTAAATAATTTTAATACAATGCAATGCTATTACAGTGAACAGTTATATCTTTCAATTTTACACTATTTGGAAAGTGCTGTGAAGTTCCAGACTGAGTATGTACTGAGCTTTGGCTACACATATGAACTTAATTCCTGAAATAAGTCTCATCAATGATACATAAATCAACATGGGATAAATTGTTTTAAACATCAGTGTGCCTATTCTATTGATTCAAAAATAAATTAAACAACTTCCCAGAGCCACACATTAAGTAGAGGAGGTGAGCTTTGAATTTCAACAACAATGCTTCCCCTGACCGCCTTACAATATAGCTCAAAGAATCATAGAAGATGACATAAGATGCTTTGTAGTCCTTAAAGAATTATTTGTTTGTGGGTATATTACTAATATACAAACAGAAATTCTTCCTTTAGCATTGAACTTTAGTTTAAAATAATATAGCTCTCCTATCAAAAAGCACCCAGGCAGGAATCAATCAAATCAAATACTATATCTCAGAATCATCTTTTGTTTGTTCAGCAAATATTGGGATAGAGGTGGGGCATCTTTCAAATAGAACCACACACTCAAATAACGATTTAAGTGGTTGACCTTATTTAGACACATGCAGGTTCTTTGCCTTTGAGTAATTTGCTGGGAATGTCTTCTTAGTCTTACTACTGCAAAATGCAGAAATGCCAACATTTGGGCAATCTCTAAAAATCTATGAATGAGAAATATTTGGTTTAAATCTGAGCTCCACATCTCGGTAGGTGGTCTTGGATCATCATTTGACCTCTCTGTGCCTTGCTTTTTTTCCCACCTGCTAATAAGAGCTCTTACAAATACCTGCTGCTATTTCTCAATGTGTCTCAGTTTCTTCATCTATCAAACCAGCATAACAATGGTATGAACCTCATAGAAAGGTTGTGAGGATCCATAGAAGTTATATAGGTGAAACCCTTACAACAGAGCCTGATGCATGGCCAAGACACCTTATGTGTTAGCTATTATTTTTATCATTGATTTATATCAGACACCACGCTGAAAAGCTGCAAGTGGCAGAAAAAAAACTCAAGTCAAACAAAACAAATCAAGCAAAAAGAAAGAAAATAAAAACAGACACTGAATTTGCCTTTAAGAGTAGTTTATGAATGTAGGATCTAATAGAAGTATTTGTGAGTAGAGATGATCGAGAGTAGATGTAATTTCATTAGCATGTTACAGGCTCAGCCTCAACAAAATCAATACAGTACAACATGTCATGAAAGAATAGGTACACTTTACCTATTTTTACGTTTGCATCTTTACATTTTTAAAAAATGAGAAGTAGAAAGTCCCTTAAGATGCAGACTGGCATTGAAGAAAGCGAGTTTACTGTAAGAGAAGCCCAAGTTAGCCCACTGAGATGCTGTTCTTGCTGGGGAATGAAGAGGAAAAAGATGGAGTTTTTACATATGGGGCTAAGTGAGGTGACCAAGGCTCCTATCTTTTATATGACAGGAGAAGGCTTCAGACATCTCTGCCTCAAGCAGCACTAAGCTCCTCACAAATTGCACTTAATATCACAATGTTTGCTTTTAGGATTGTCACAGTTCCTTTCTACTTTTTCCCTTCTCTAAAGCCCCTATCTTAGAATAGGTACATACACCACTTTCATCTGTGCACACTTGATGGAATATACTGAACCATCTGCCTGGGGTGGCCTCATGCCTCTGTCCTCATTAACAAGTTCTTCTTTTCCTTTCCTTGACTTTTCTCTTCATTGATGTTGTTCCTTAGAAACCTCAGCTTCTTTTTTCCTACCACAATACCCGGCCATGATTGTCCTTTCTTTTCTTTCTTTTTCTCTAGACTGCAATTATACATGGCCTTGCCTTCACTGACTAGACCATCTCCTAGATACCATTTTTATTGCTGATGAATGTGAGTCATACCTTGTCATGCCCTTCAAGATGTTCACAATTTAGTTCTAGTAAAAGAAAACATGTACTTGTCTCAAGAGCCACATGAGGTTGCACAGAGGTCTCTGACAAATTCAGAAGAGATATCACCTATGATAGGGGCAATCTGGGAGAGCTTCCTGAAAGAGGTGACATTCAGACATGAAAATAAAGAAATTTATCATTCACTTTATCACCAAATTTAGTTAGCTAATCTGAGTTTGAGCTTAAAAGTTGGAATTATTTTTAAAAAGAGAAAAGGAAAGAAGGAAGGAAGGAATTAAGGGAGGGAAGGAGGGAGGGAGGAAGAAAGAAGGAAAAAGGAAAGAAAGTCAGGGAAAGAGAAGACAGAGAAAAAGGGACAGCAAGTAGTAAAACAAAGAACTAGGAGCATGAATAAATAGTAGTCTTGAAAATAGGGGATAGGATTCTGAAAAGCATAAACTCTTCCCCAAAGCCATAAGCATACTTGTATCTTCCATTTTTGTTTACTATGTCCAGGCATAACTCATTTGATTGTGCTTCACTTTGTTGTGCTTTGCAGATAATGTGTTTTCTTCAAATTGAATGCTTTTTGCAACCCTGTATCAAACAATCTATCAGTACCATTTTTCCAAGATTATGTGCTCACTTCTTGTCTCAATGTCATGTTTTTGTAATTATCACAATATTTCAAATGTTTTCATTCTTACTATATCTCTTAGAGTGATCTATGGTCAGTGATTTCTGATGTTACCATTTTAATTGTTTTGTGGCACCACAAATCGTGCCCATGTAAGACAGAAAACTTAATTAAAAAGTTTTGTGTTCTGACTACTCCACTCCACTGACCAGATGTTGTGCCATCTTTCTCTGTCTTCTATTAATTTCAATATTGAAATAAGATTTCAATAATTAGTCAATATTTTTGATATTAAAAGATTTTAATATATGATAATTTAAATATTGAAATATTGCCTAATTTCAACAATATTAAAATTAGACCAATTAATAAGCTACCAATGGCTTCCTAGTGTTCCAGTGGAAGAAAAAAACACATATCTCTTTAAATCCAAAGGTAGAAAGACTAAGCTTAGTGAGAAAGGAATGTTGAAAGGTCAAAAACTGGGCCTCTTGTGCAAAACAGTTAGTCAAGTGGTGAACTCAAAGAAAAAGTTTTGAAGGAAATTAAAAGTGCCACTTCAGTAAACACACAATAAGAAAGTGACATAGCCTTATTGCTGTTATGGAGAAAGTTTTCATGGTCTAGATGGAAGATTAAACCCAGCCACAATATTTTCTTAAGCCAAAGCCTAGCCCAGAGGAAGGCCCTAATTTCTTCAATTCTATAAAGGCTAAGAGAGTCGCAGAAGCTGCAGAAGAAAAGTAGGAAGCTAGCAGAGGTTGGTTCACCAGGCTGAGGGAAAGAAGCCATTTCTGTATCACAAAAGCATAAAGTGAAGCAGCAAACGCTAATGTAGAAGCTGAAGCAGGTTATCCAGATGATCTGGCTAAGATAATTGATGAAGGTGGATATGCTATAAAACAAAGTTTAAATGTAGAAAAAAAAAGACTTGTGTTGGAATGATATGACATTTAGGAGTTTCATAGCTAGGATGGAGAATTCGATGCCTGGCTTTAAAGCTTCAAAGAGCAGTCTGACTCTCCTATTAGGGGCTAATAAAACTGGTGGCTTTACAATGAAGCTAATGCTCATTTACAATTCTGAAAATTTTAGAGCCCTTACAAATTATGTTAAAACTACTCTGCCTGTGTTCTATAAATGGAACAACAAAGCTTGGATGAGAGTACATCTGTTTATATAGCATGGTTTATGGAATATTTTAAGCCCACTTTTGAGACCTACTGTTTAGAAAAAAAAAGAATCCGTTCAAAATATTACTTTTCATTGATAGTGCACCTATTCACCCAAAATCTCTGATGGAGATGTACAAGGAGATTACTGTTATTTTTTGTGTCTGCTAACGCAACATTCATTCTGTAGCTTATGGAACAAGGGGTTGTTTTGACTGCCAATACTTATTCTTTAAGAAACACATCGTATAGGAATATAGCTGCCATGGGTAGTGATTTCTTTAATGGATCTTGGGAGAGCACACTGAAAATCTTTGGGAAAGTACTCAGCATTCCAGATGCCATTAAGAACATTCATGATTCATGAAAGGAGGTCAAAATATCAACATTAACAGGAGTTTGGAAGAAGTTCATTTCAACCATCATGGATGACTTTGAGGGCTTCAAGATTTCAGTGAAGGAAATAAATGCAGATATGATGAAAACAGCAAGAGAACTAGAATTAGAAGTGGTGTCTAAAGCTGTAATCAAATTGTTGCACTCTCTTGATAAAATTTGAATGGTTAGGGAGTTGTTTCTTATGGATAAATAAATAAAGTGGTTTCTTGAGATGAAATGTACTCCTAGCGAAGATGCTGTGAATATTTTTGAAATGATAACAAATAATTTATAATATTACATAAAATTTAGTTGATAAAGCATCAGAAGGGTTTGAAAGTTTTACTGTGGATAAAATGCTATCAAACAGCACCTTACACTCCAAAAATATTCTTTCATGAAAGGTAGTGTCAGTTGGTGCGGGACACTTCATTATTGTCTTCTTTTAAAAAATTATCTTAGCCACCCCAACCTTCAGCATGCACCACCCTGATCAGTCAGCAACCATCAATACCAAGGCAGGAGTTCCAACCAGCAAAAACATTAGGACTCACTGAAGACTTAGATGGTTATTAGCACTTTATGGAAAAAGTATACTAAGGTATGTACACTATTTATTAGACAATGCACATTTAATAGAGTATAGAATATTGTAACATAACTTTTATATAAACGCAGAAATTAAAATTTTTGTGTGACTCACATTATTAAAATATTTGCTTTATTTGCAGCGACCTGGAACTGAACACTCAATATCTTTGTAGCGAATATACTATTCAGTTGAACAGACATTATCCCCTTCAGTTTGCCAAAGTTGTGTTATCCTGTGAGATGGGGGGGTGGGTCATTGCTTTGATTAATAGAACAAGGCAGAAGTGAGTGTCTGCCTGTTCAAGCCTGGGCTTTAAGTGTGTTCCTGGCTCTCTGGTATCATAAGAACATGCCAGTGCTAATGTGTTGGAGAAACAGAGCCATGAGAAGCAGAGAACTGAGTTTCGTAATTTCCCCAGCTGACCCCAGCTGACTCTAGACGTGTGAATGAGATCAGTCAAAATCAGCAGAGCCTTCTAGCTAATCTCAAACCAAGAGATGGTGATTGATAAGGTTTGGATCTGCGTTCCCACCCAAGTCTCATGTTGAATTGTAATCCTCAATGTTGGAGGAGGGGCCTGGTGAAAACTGATTGGTTCATGTGGGCAGTTTCTCATGGTTTTGCACAATCCTTGGTGCTGTCATTGTGATAGCGATTTCTCTGGAGGTCTGGTTGTTTAAAAGTGTGTGGTTCCTGCTCTGGCCGTGTAAGACATCCCTACTTCCCCTTCACCTTTCACCATGATTGTAAGATTCCTGAGGTCTCCCCAGCAGAAGCCACTATGCTTCCTGTATAGCCTGCAGAACCATGAGCCAGTCAAACCTCCTTTCCTTATAAAGTACCCCGTCTCATGTATTTCTTCATAGTAATGTGAGAATGGACTAAAACAGAAAATTGGTACTGAGCAAAGGGACATTGCTATAAAGGTATCTGAATATGTGGAAACAACTTTGGGACTGGGCAGTGGGCTAAGGTTGGAAGAGTTTGGAGGGCTCAGAGGAAGACAGGAAGATGAGAGAAAACTTGAAACTTCCTAGAGCCTTGTTAAATTGTTGTGACCAAAATGCTGATAGTGATATGGACAGTGAAGTCAAGTTGAGGTGGTCCCAGATGGAAATGAGGAATATATTAGGAACTGGAGTAAAGGTCACTTTTGCTTTGCTTTAGCAAAGGGCTTAGCTGTTCTGTGCCCCTGTTCTACAGATCTATGGATATTTGAACTTGAGATTGATGATTTAGGGTACCTGGTGGAAGAAATTTCTAAGCAGTGAAGCACTTAAGAATTGACCGGCTGCTTCTAACAACCTATACTCACATGTGTGAGCAAAGAAATGACCTGAAACTGGGACTTGTATTTAAAGGGGAAGTAGAGTGTCAAAGTTTAGAAAATTTGCAGGCTGGCCATGCAGTAGAAAAGAAAAACCCAGTTTCTGGAGAGGAATTCAAGATGGCTTCAGAAATTTACATAAGTAAAGAGGAGCCAAATGCTGATAGCCAGGGCAACGGAGCAAAGGCCTCAAAGGCATTTCAGAGAACTGCAGACCCTTAAATCAAAAGCCCAGAAGCTTAGAAGGGAAGAATGGTATGGTGGTCCAGGCCCAGGGCCTCTCTGCCCTGCACATCTTCAGGACCCTGGTCCCTGCATTCTAGCCACTCCAGCTCTAGCCATGGGTCAAAGGAGCCCAGATACAGTTTGGGCCACTGCTTCAGAAGATGAAAGCTATAAGTCTTTTTGGCTTCCACATGGTGTTAGGCCTGGGGGCAGGGGGAAGAGAATGCAAGAGGTAAGACTTGGGAGCCCCCATCTAGATTTCAGAAAGCATATGGAAAAGCATGGATATCCATGTAGAAGCCTGCTTTGGAGGTGGAGTCCTCACAGAGAACCTCTACTAGGGTAGTACAGAAGGAAAACATGGGTTTGGAACTCTGACACAGAGTTCCCACTGGGGTACTGCCTAGTGGATCTGTGAGAATAGGGCCATCACCCTCTAGACCCCAGAATGGTAGATCCACTGACAGCTTGCACCTTGCACCTGGTACAGCCACAGGCACTCAGCACCAGCCCTTGAGAGCAGCCATGAAGTTTAAACCCTGCAAAGCTACAGAGGCAGGGCTACCCAAAGCCATAGGAGCCCACCCCTTGCACCAGTATGTCCTGGATGTGAGACAGAAAGTCAAGGAGATTTTGAAGTTTTCAGATTTAATGACTCTCCTGCTGGTTTTCAGACTTGCGTGGGGCCTGTAGCTCCTTTGTTTTGGTTGATTTCTCATTTTTGGAATAGGAATATTTACCCAATGCTTGTACCTCCATTGTATCTTCGGAGTAACTAACTTGTTTTTTATTTTACAGACTCATAGGTGAATGGGACTAGCCTTTCCTTAAATGAGACTTTGGACTGTGGACTTTCAAGTTACTTCTGGAATGAGATAAAACTTTGGGGGAACTGTTGGGAAGGCATAATTATGTTTTGATTTTTTTACTTTTTTGAAATGGAGTCTTGCTCTGTCACCCAGGCTGGAATGCAGTGCTTCAATCTTGGCTCACTGCAACCTCCACATCTTGGGTTCATGCAATTCTAATACCTCAGTCCCTTCAGTAGCTTGGATTACAAGCATGTACCAGAATGTCTGGCTTATTTTTGTATTTTTACTAGAGACAGAATTTCACCATGTTGGCCATGCTGGTCTTGAACTCCTGTCCTCAAGTGATCTGCCCACCTCGGCCTCCCAAAGTGCTGGGATTACAGGCATGAACCAAGGCACCAACCTATGTTTTAGAATGTGAGAAGGACATGAGATTTGGTAGGGGCCAGGGCAAAATGATATGGCTAGTGCATTAGTTTGTTCTCATACTACTATAAAGAACTGTCCCAGACAGGGTAGTTTATAAAGGAAACAAGTTTAACTGACTCCCAGTTCAGCATGGCTTGGGAGGCCTCAAGAAACTTACAATCATGGCAGAAGGCACCTCTTCACAAGGCGGCGGTAGAGGGAATGAGAGCAAAGTTGGGAAAAGCCCCTTATGAAGCCATCAGATCTCATGAAAACTCACTCACAATCATGAGAACAACATGGGGGGACTGCCCTCATGATATAATCACTTCCCACAAGGTCCTTTTCCTAACATGTGGGGATTACAATTCTAGATGAGGTTTGGGTGGGGACACAGAGCCAGACCATATCAGTTATGATCTGTGTCCCCACCCAAATCTCATGTCAAATTGTAATCTTGAGGGTGGGGCCAAGATGGCCAAATAGGAACAGCTCCAGTCTCCAGCTCCCAGCCCCAGTGACACAGAAGACGGGTGATTTCTGCATTTCTGCTTGAGCTTTGAAGAGAGTAGTGGTTCTCCCAGCATGCAGCTGGAGATCTGAGAACGGACAGACTGCCTCCTAAAGTGGGCCCCTCACCCCTGAGCAGCCTAACTGGGAGGCACCCCCGCAGTAGGGACAGACTGACACCTCATTCAACCAGGTACTCCTCTGAGACAAAACTTTCAGAGGAACTATCAGACAGCTGAATTTGTGGTCTCACGAAAATCCGCTGTTCTGCAGCCACCGCTGCTGACACCCAGCCAAACAGGGTCTGGAGTGCACCTCTAGTAAACTCCAACAGACCTGCAGCTGAGGGTCCTGTCTGGTAGAAGGAAAACTAACAAACAGAAAGGACATCCACACCAAAAACCCATCTGTACATCACCATCATCAAAGACAAAAAGTAGATAAAACCACAAAGATGGGGAAAAAACAGAGCAAAAAAACTGGAAACGCTAAAAAACAGAGCACCTCTCCTCCTCCAAAGGAACGCAGTTCCTCACCAGCAACGGAACAAAGCTGGATGGAGGATGACTTTGATGAGTTGAGAGAAGAAGGCTTCAGA